>NW_024539649.1:0-113729 GCF_016647785.1 Suillus fuscotomentosus | reverse complement strand
CTTGGACTTTCCAGTCATAGCTTGCTGCTGCTGCAAAATCTGCACCTGCTTCTGGACCCTGGCAGATTTATTTTTCTGTATACACGGTCAACAAAAACGTCAACAAAAAGCATATGATCATGCCTACATTCTTCATGCCGAAAGTCTTCGTGAAGTAACTGATCGATCAGTTCTTTCCTCAGATGAGCTGCATGATGATCTACCTTGTCCTCCTTCACCTTCGAGCCTGAAGGCACGTTCTGCTTCTTTGGAGGCATGATTAGGGTAGCTGGTGATCGTGAGTTAGTAAAGACTGTATAAAAGGTCAACGATGGTGCTGTCTATGGGGCTCCACGAAAGTCTGTCACTCGCAGATATCGTGCACACTTCAGGTTAGAAGGATGTAATTGGTAGTGGTTCTCAGGCTTCTCAGCCACTGCTGACAAATTTTATAAAAAATGGTTTACAGTTTCATTACTACTAAGTCAAGGCTTAGAATTGCTCATTTTGCACTCTGGCCTGCGGAAACATTCACCTTCCTTTGCAGTTACCGGTATAGTATCAACGCTGGTTAGATAGCACTCAAGCACGAACTGTTTGCCAGTGGTCACTCTTTTTCCTTCGATTTATATCTCATCTTCCACTGTAGAATCACTGAGGATGATCGGTAATAGGTATGTGGTTGGGTTCGAGTCTATCGACCCAAGTCACAGTGACATACAGTTTTACTAGTGAGGTTTGTCTCCCTGGTATATTATGTCTGTATCATTGCGTTATTGAGGACCATGTCGGCGACCATCTAATGAATGTCAATGGAATTTTCTTCATCTTGATCGCGCACTGAGTCTGGATCCATCTCTGAAGGCACAAAATTCGATTCTGAGAAAACAGGCTCAGAACATCTCTCATACGAAATTGTGTCATATATACAGACTGACGGTCAGCAATGCAAAACAGGTTGCCTTCATTTGATCCACTACTTATTGCAACCCTGTCAACCGGCGGCGTCAGATCAAGTCACCAATGAGGAGCACGCTATATCACACGGAAATCTGCTGTACTGTGTTACTGCGCTCAAATTGACCGTAAAGACCGCAGAAGTGGTCCGCGCTAAAATCCAGACGATATCAAGAAGGCTGCCGCGGCAGGCAAACTCGGGGCACTACCTTGCGAACCAGGTCCTGCCACCCATTCAGTGAGCCTATGGAAGGGACAGACAGGGCACCCTTGGCCGAACGTCTTGGTGACCGTCGAACCACTCGTGCTTCCAAATCAAGCACAACGTTTCCAAAAGGACTGGATTGGGGATGTTATCGCATTAGTGCTACATGCATGCTGTAGCCTGTACAAATGAGGCCGCAGTATTCCTCTACAGCACTCACTTGATATTCACTGGTCGCTCTAATAATTCCATCTGGATTAAAGATGACGACTGTTGGATGAGTTTTATCCTTCGTAACCTTGTAAGCTGCATGTGCATGCTAGCCATCATGATTGAATGAGGATTTTCGCGACTAAACTCTGGGTGGGCATGGATCGACGATTGATGTCTTCCGCTGGTCTGGGAAGGAGTGCTACACGGATTGTTGGATACTGAACCGAGACACTTGCCAACGACATTGTCTGTGTAAGCGAGATTCTTTAAGATCGCCATTAGTTGCAAGTCGAGACTCGAGAGTAAGATCGCGTGTCCAGAACGAGTCGGGCTTTAACGGTAGTCGACACCGAGTGTATAGAGCTGACGGGGCATGAAAATTCATTGTTCAATTCGGCTATGATGAATCATTTCATTAATGAACTTCCTGCTTGGACTTCAAATGCCTCCGTCGTTCCATGGGACCAGCGAATTGTTTATTCGCACAGATGCGGCAGACCCGAACTGGGATGCTCCCCACGGTAACACTGCCTTTCTGCATAATTCTATTTCTGTTTACACTCAAAATTTATTCCCTCACAACTGCAAGATGAAGATGGAAAGGACGCTTTGTCAATAATTCTGGAGCTTGGAAGAGCTGGTGCTCAAAACAAAATCGAAGTGCCCTGGGGTGACTGAAGACTGTTATGCGCGAACTTTACTCGCACATGTGGTCTATGGCATGGAATACCTTCAGATACAAAGAAACGAAGTGGCCGGGGAGGAAATCGATATCTTGTATTTCAACTAGCATGGCGCAAATTGAGATATTCCTGCGTCCAATGAAGCCAAATGGATGTTCTGAAGAGAGCTTTGTTGCGCTGGAGGGACGGTAAAAGATATCATTGTAGGCCTCGATAACAATATTCTTGTTTTTCCACCTACAACCGCTCATGCACACTGGTAGGGAACGAACGTGTATCGGGGTATGGATCAAAGTCCTGGTGATTAATTCGTAGTGGTAAAAGATACTCTGCACCTAGGGAAACATATATCAGGCTCTGAGAAACCAATTTCAGCGACCGAACAATTTACCTGACAGAAAAAAAAGATACGACTCAAATCGATGACCACAGTGAGCTGAGACACTATGCAAATGATAGCGGAAGAGTTTATCTGACCGAAAAACTGCATGACCTGACTGACGACCAGAACTGATAGGGTGGTTGGAACTTCATGAGAGTACCTGCGGTACCTCGCACTATCTCCTGTCACAATGCAAAGAGATCATGAGTATCTTAAATAACTTTGAAAGTGATCATGCGAAAAAGGGAAATTTACGTTCATTAACAACTTGTTCGTTTCCGAAGCAGGTTTTCTTTCACACTTGTATTCTGTCTTAATCTCCATAGCTTTATCCCAAGGCCCTCCCCAGCAATGCTACGACGTGTCCCAGACGACATCAAGTCTATCTCTCTGTCAGCACAGTTAATTTGAAGGACGACTCACTGAACAATCTTCCCCCACAAAAGTGACGTGTTTATTCAACGCATTAACGGCGGTGCGATAGCTGCTTCGTTCTTTTGTGTGGTTCCATGTTGAAGGGCCACATGGCACATGTAATACCCCAACCACACTTGACGCGGATGCGTGATGGTGAATCCGAGTTGACTTCACATTGACTGAGGAGATGGTTGAACCTTGGGTCACGTGGTAGATCCACAGAGGATCCGGGCCGCATGGGATACCCAGTAAGCTGATGTTCTCAACGTCACACGCAAGATCTTCAAGTTGCCATTATTATAAAGGCTAGCACTCCTAGTCATGGCTCTTACCTCGTCGTTGCTGGCGTCGGCGACTCCAAGTGTCATCGCACCAGCAGACATTACCATCGGTCATGTGTAAGCTTCTATCCTTCGTGGTTGCTCGTCACTAAAACGTTCCGTAGGCAACTTCGAGATTTAATCATATGTCCACGCGAGGCTGGGATCGTCAATTACGTTCATAACAAGTCGATTATTGAGCATGACCTTCATGCTCCAGACTTGGTGCGTTTTCATTTATCCTTGTCTTTATGTGATGTAAGGGTCGCAGGACGATTCTCATTTATGGCTCCTAGGCACCAAGACCTGTAGCCGATCTCGCATTCATCCCAAACACACTTTCTTCTTTAACCCTTCCTGATTCCCCGCACACACTCCTCGCAGCAGGTGGTCAGGACACCGAGATTCATCTCTCACTTCACAGTCCATCGCGTACCCGTGCGCTCTGGCAATTCTCCCGCAAGCTCAGTGGAAGCATCAACAATTCCGTCCTCCTTTCACGCGCATTCGACAGTTCTAATGAACCACGACTTGTTGTGAGTAATAATGACTGGACAGTTCGCCTCTACGACGTGCCCCTCCGAGCCCGTGGGGCACAGGACCTCAGATGCTGTGGGGCCCTCAGGCTCAAGGAGCCTGTGAATCATTGTACGTTATCATCCCACGTGTGAGTAAATAACTCAACCCTATGGACATGTACAGCCTCCATATCGCCCGACGGCCGTACCTTACTCTCAGTCGGAGACTCTCCTCGGATCTACCTTCACTCTCTTTCAGGCAGCGCTCGGCTTTCCTTCAATCGCGTCACAACATTGCAGATCCCGTCCGCCATCTCCATCCATCCCAACTCTCTCGTAGCGTCCTTTAGCACCGCATGGAGCGCCGACGGACTTAAGTTCGCTGTTGCTTGTCAAGAAGGAGTTGTCGCAATCTGGGACGTGCGAAGCACAAAGCCGCTAAAGGTGCTGCATACGGGTCGTGAGAGGGGCGGTGGTGATAACGGGTGGATGAGTGATGACCCATGGGACTGGGCACGCAGAACCTCACGTGCCCCAGGATGGGGTGCGCGGAGCGTCAAGTTCGGATGTGGCGGAGTTGGCGCGCGGGCAGGCCATGAGGTAATGACGTATACTGAGGTGTGCACGAGTTCGGAGTATTCTCGTTTTATACTCAGGCTGATCATGGGAATTTATACAGCACACCAATCTCCTGCACGTCCTTGATGCTCGAACATTCGAAACTGAAGAAATCATCCGCGTGCCCAACATCTCTTGCAGCAAAACTCCTCCTGCTCATACACGCACCCTTCCACTACTTAGGCATTCAGGAGGGCGACTGAGTGCACGTGCCGCACGCCGCGACGACAGCGTTGTCGTCATACCTCCGCACGGTGTACTGCCCCGGACGACGTCATGGACGAGCGCACCGCCCTCGAGGATGTCAGATCGAACAGGTGGCAGTGATGAGGGCGATACGATGGACCTCGATGAGCTCGAGGTGGACTGCTTGTCACGTGGGGGCTCGCCACCTCCAATGAACTTGCACCGCACCCCAAGCCCATATCGGCCCATCAGCCCATCGCCTCTCTCTTCCCAAACATACCGTCCCGCAAGTCCGCCGTATCGCCCCTCAAGCCCTCCGTACGGCCTCACAACCACAACACCCGTATTTCACCCCTACCTGCCAGTGCGTCCGCGGCGAACACATGGGGAGGAAGGAGAAGTCGATCGTGCAGGAACGGTGGCAGAACATGAAGATGCGGATATTGCGGGGACGTGCTTCGATCCAACAGGAGGTTTCCTGTACGTGGCGACGACGGCTGGTGTTGCTGAGTGGGCCGTACGTGGTTCGGAAAAACGTTGGTGGGGAAGTGGACAGTGGGCTTAGGGTCTCGTTCGTGCTTCCCCTCACATGTTTCAATGCACGCGTATGTCTTTTCAGGATTTTGGGACGTGTTACGAATACTTCTCTGCGGATCTGGTCATATGTACTCTTGTGCTCAAGTGGTTTGATCTACTACTCTGTTTCGTCGGATTATTACTAGGGTCATATTGCTGTCTTCCTATCCCTTCTTTGTTATCGTCCTTTCATGTGCACTTACTCACATCATGCTTTCTCGTTGTCTGATCGTACTCATCTCATGTACTGTACTAGTTGCATTTCTATATTCCGTTTCTGATGTTTGTATACGTACACACCCACGAACTTCATACCAAACACGCTAGTGAATTTATGATGTATCCATTTTTGTTGTACACCACTCTTTCATTGTATTATTGGGGCTATCCTTGGTAGAATTTCTGCCAAGGAATAAGACTTTCGATGCTTTGTCCCGGAAGGGGATGTGGCATAGCCATCATGCTTCGCCCCACACTTTCCAACCTCGACTAACTTGGATCATGTACTTGTACTCAATCGAAACCCCAAATATTATTATCGACGCTCTCTCAGCTCATGAGAGGGTAACCAATGATATGGCATTTGATTAGTCCCATGCAAAATTATCGCAGATTGCCAGTGCTGTAGTTGGCTATCCACGGCACGCGCCTCCGCGCTAACTTCTAAGCCTCAAGTCACGCGGTAAGCATGGATTGTGCTGATCCCGATCCGCTAGGTATTGCGAATATACCTGAGTACTTACTACGTGATATAAACACGCATGACAACCTTTGACGAGGAATGGAGTTAGACTCAGGCGATCCTCACTCCGTGATGCAGACCAGATCTCATTCTACTTCGAACAGATCAAACTGCCACTTCGATGCCAACTGCAGAAATTTGAACGTCTTATCTGGTTATGACATTGGCTGGATCGCGCACACCAGTCTTTTGATCTAGTAGCCGTTGAATTATTCCAACATGCGGGTGTCCGTAGTACGTCACATTATCTCCATCAATTATAAGTCTCACTAGATGGATATACAGATATAGCCAGTTCGAAGATATTTAGGGGCCCCGGCCCCAACGTGCCACTGAAGCTTCACGAATCGGTAAAGTGGCATGACAGATGTACGACATGTACGTGGCAACTATCTCCCAACACCTTTGAGTTCTCCGCTTGCCAAGGACGGCCAGAGGACCAAGATAGGGCGTACTTCTGCAACCAAGCTTAGCTAGATCACTGCGCCGGGTGATAATGATGTGGTAGTAGGTAGCTGTTTCCTCGACAACATTACGACCTGGAGAGTCCAGATTAATTTGCAAATCGTCAGAATCCCGCGGACTTTTCGCTTGACAAAACGTAGATTTCCGCGTACATATTCGCATGCAATTACTGTTGGGTGTGGTTGATAGCGCTGAAGATCTCGCGACGGCGATGTCGGGACGTCAGAATATTAGGATGCGCGAGCGATTCGTCTATAGCGAACGTTGAACGACGAATTTCTAGCTCTGGAAGGTTGAACTGCGGCCCTCGTCTTCCAAGAACTGAAGCTCCTCGGCCGACCGAGATGCGTGCTTGAGCGACCTGACTTAGGATTGGACCGGCTGGACCTTCCACATTCACGCGATAGACATCTCATCGCTTGGTACCGCCTGGACCGCCTCTATTATCCGAGAACACACGTAACATTGGACCCATAGAGTTAGTTCATCAGCTCCAAGTAATCCGATTGACACAAACAGTCAAGTAATTTCCCGTTGTATAGCAGTACTGCTCGAGGGCGGTACATAGAAGTATTAATTTAGATTCTGGAATCCACGGGCAAATTGTTGACACACACCGCCACGTGTACCCTTCTTAGAGTTCAGAAGTTGTAGAACAATTGTAGAAACTCGTGAACGCATGTCCGAGTCATCCGTATTATGTCGACATGGGAGATAAGGTCAATGGGGCAACGACGGCGATGGCTATGAGGCGCAGATCGGATGGCTAAACTGTATACCAAGGCTCAGCACTCAGCGCTGAGCGCTGAGCAGCCCTAAGCTGACTGGCATTAAAAAGTGACCCAGGGCACAAGGTTGAAGTTGCCAAGGCATTGCAGTGGATTGTCCCAATGACAGCTTAGTAAGCGAATGAAGTTCCACCAATCAATTACATAATTAGTCAGGTTCAAGTTCTTCATCATGAGCACCGACGAAACGTCAACCGTAGTGGTAAAAACAAAGCCAGTAAAAAAGCTCAAGCCTGCGCGCAAGCAAGTGAAAGCGGGAGATGTAGAAAGGAAGGAGACGCCTCAGACGGGGAAAGAATATAGTAAGTGTCAATGATGTTGTCAATGAGGACTCTTCACGAGCGTAATTGCAGATATCTGGTACAACAAGTGGGCTGGAGGTGACCGGGAAGATAACTACTCCAAGTGAGTTTAATGCGTATCTATCTCTTATTTCAAGATCTGACTCTGCTGTAGCAAAGTAAAATCGCAAACTCGGTGCAATATCAAGAAGGACTCAGGCCTAACTCGAGCGAACACGACTGGTATTCGCTATTGTTGTCTGTTCTATGCGCGTGGGTGCTGTCCGTATGGATGGGAGTGCGACTACCTTCACACTCTTCCTGACCCTGATAACGCATTACCCGATTCGAGTAAAGATTGTTTCGCTCGAGACAAATTCTCGGACTACAGAGATGACATGGGTGGTGTCGGTAGTTTCAACCGACAAAATCGAACATTATACGTTGGTCGAATCAAGGAGACCGGCCCAGGCCCGGAGACAGAAGAAATTGTCATCAGGCATTTCAAAGAGTGGGGCGAAATTGAACGCAGTAAGTTATTGAAAGTTTCTGTAGAAACAGCATCTAAAACACATCCCTACAGTCCGCGTGCTACAGTATCGTAGCGTTGCGTTCGTAACTTATGTCTCGGAGTTCGGTGCACAGTTTGCCAAAGAGGCCATGGCGTGTCAATCCCTTGACAATGATGAAATCTTGAACGTTCGATGGGCCACCGAGGATCCCAATCCGGTACAGAAGGTGGCTGAAAAGCGGCGATTGGAAGAAATCGGGCAGGAAGCTATCAAGGCGCGGATGGACCCTCGTATTGTTGATGCCATGCGGGCTGTCCGTGCATTAGAGGATGGGGATATGCTGGATGACGAAGGAGAAGTGGTAGAAGACCCGGAATCTAGCGACCCAGAGGCAAAGCGGCGGCGAATTGAGCTGCCACCGCCACAAGAAGCGACATCAGAGCCATCACCTCAGCCCCTTGGTCTGCTGTCAGCCGATACAATGGAAGGTCTCAAATACTTTGCCGAAATAAGGAAGCGGAACGGCGTCTCGCTATCTGTTGTACATCCAAAGACAATACCTCCGAAACCATTGACTTCAGGGCTGGGAGTGGCGGACTACGGGAGTGACGAAGATTGAGGTCTGTTCAGTTTCATTTGCACCAATCGGTAACTAGTCTGATATCCGACCTGGCCAACAGCCCTTAATCTGGTCATTTCCACAAGCTAGAACCGCCTCCTCCTGCCAGCCGATAACCTTCGAACGTGATGAGCGCTCCGACGACCCATGACGACTCGTTTCGGCATAAATTCGTAACTACTATCATTGGGAAAAGAGTCTTCCTTCGCTCCATTAGCTGGCACTCTAGAAAATGTAAAAACGTTGCGCAAACATAATGAAAACCCATATACTATCGACTTCCATTCCGATTATTTGTCACAACTGGTACATAGACTGGTCATTTCGATCGTTGCCGATCACTTAAGATGAACTCATTCGCCACTCTTTGCAAAAACAGATCCGGGCCTGGCAACATGTGCCTCCTCTCGCGCCCACAGTCAGGCACCTTGGCCAGGTTGATAACTTCCAAACTCCATAAACGGAACCACGAGGATCAAAATATACCCCAAACCTCAAGGCAATTGGCCACCTTACGTCTGTCACCGAAGCTCTGCAAAGTCTATTCCCATGAATGCCAGAGCCCACATCTTAGGTGCCCCGGATCTATATTTCACCAATCTCCACGTTATGCCAGTGCATCGGAGGCTTCGGAAATGAGAGATTATGGCCGTACTAAATGTGGGTGAAACGTCATCTGGGTTCATGAACGTCAGTAACCACCTGGGGTTGGTGACCAGAAGCGACCAAGAATGGAACAGAAGAACTCAATCAGCCATTTGGATGAACATTAAGTGGCCGGCGAGTGAGTCGAGTCCCGTCTGACTCCGATTGCAAACCGACAAGTAGGTGCAGGTGGAGGGACTCAGGTGAGTCCGATTGCGGCAATATTCCTCAGCATGTCAAACTAAGCAGCTGGGGAGACAAATAGTACGTGCTTGTTAGTTCAATGAGAACGGGCCTAACTACAAGTGACACGGGGATCTGCGTGATGGGATTATCCACCACCAAACAATTCATCTTGAGGCAAGCCTCGGTCAACTATGAGTATTCCGTTGCGGGGGAAGCCGCTGTGGCAAGATCAGGCAAAAACGTAATAACTCATGTTACAAGACAAAAACTCCCCTTCTAGGGCCATTGCAATGGAATTCTAAAGACATTGCAATGGAAGTGTACTCCAGGGGAATAAGCTGTGAGATCCCGTTGGCAAGCGTGACGTGCTAGAAGAAATTTGAATCGTGAAACAGAGATAGACGCTGTGCTTACATACCTGTGCATGCAGCCCTGAGGGGCATGTGACGAGTGCAGCGCCACGTACACGTTGTAAAATGGCGGCGATTATGCGATTACTTTAGGCATCGTTTGGCGTTGGTTTGGCGGGTGATTGGCCGCTCGAGCTCAAGGCCAAACGAAGAAGCATTGTAAAGCAAATCATAAGTGGGCCCTGGACCGTCCTGCCTCCGTCTGATTTGCCACCTATGTAATATTAATATTACTAGAAATAAATCTGGAGGCTGTGAGTATGGCATACCCAAAATATTGTTTTTTTCCACCGACATCGGACAGAAGGCGCCTGATATCATGATGGCGCGGGCCATGCTGCGGCAATGCAAAGCGATGCATCCCAGTAATACCACGAGAGTTAATAACCCGATAAATTGTGCTTATACAAGGTGTCCGTCGTTACTATCGATGCGGCTTGTGTCATGATCTTGAATTGTGGCAGGTGGATATCATCATCTGGACTAGCGAGTGGTTGGCCGTATGTGAAATTGTGGATGAATATAGTGGCAGTGCTGCCGTTTCCTCACTCAAACTCCCAACCATCTACTCTGAATTTCTCTTCAGAAAGCACAGCGTTTTAGCTGGTTGGCTGGCTCATGACATGTTCGAGAGTCTCATGGCTATCCAAAAGAAATTCTATGCAGATGTTCAAAGCGCTTTCCCCTCATTTCTCCCACTCAGCAGTGATAATTGAGCCCGGATAACTTGTGGGTTACAAGCAGGTTACAAGTGCCATGGCACGATAGAAGTCAAGTTTGCCATGTTCCGAATTGCACGACTGCGCTCAGTATTTCGGCACCTAGATGGAAGGCCAGATCTGTCAGATCTTAACCACATCTTGCCAGAACCTTGTGGAGACAGGCGTTTTTGGGCGTCTCCCCAAAAGAAGTTGCCGAGGTTTGTGATACCGTATAGTCGCCTCGGCGCTGGCTTAAATAGGATCATTTGTAGGGGGCTGGGTCTCTATTTAATCGCGAGTCATCTTGCTCCGTGGTCTGTTATCCGCTCACCACTACAATGTCTTTCACCAACAACGGTCCCTCTCGTCGTGTGCAGGTGACATCGCTCCCTCACATTCATCTAGAGTCACCTTCTGGATCTGAACAAGTCAGACGCGCTCCCGCACAGTACGTTTGTTTTCATACTTTCTATCGTTGACCCTCAACTCATACATCAGCTCGCATAGGCTCGATACTGACTCCTTTCCATATCCCATGTACAACAATGATCTGCCATTTACGTCTTCTTCTACACTTTTTCAAGAAGGATGTAAGTCTATGCACGTCGTGTTGTATGCTCGAGCTGAATAGATTCCCAGCTGAATCTTACAATCATCAATTCTCGCAATTGGAGGATATAAGCCCTGATGATTTCCTGCAACTTCTCAACGAACCTCAGCAGTCGCAAGACATGTATTGCCCAATGCCATTCATGTCTGGTCCTGATTTTTTTTCGCCGTCTCCTGATACCTTCCAGGTCATTCCACCTTCCCCACCACCACAGACGATGTTACACAGTACAACTGACAACATGCGCCTTATACCCATATATACCCCATCGCCCACCTCATCCTACACCACACTCTCCCCCAGCCCCAGTCACGAGTCGCCTTCGTCTCCATGGTCCGAAATTACCACCCCTTCTTCCGAGGGTAGCGTGTCTCCTATGATCCCCCATTCAAGTCTTTCGCGCCGGGGGAGCTCGGCTTCTCTTCGACACCACCATTCCCCAAGTGATTCCACATTTTATCTTCAACCCCCGGCTGTCGGCAGTAGGCACGTTCGCTCGCATTCAGAGTCAAGCATGACTCGTCCCGTCGCGAGTCAAGCCATGCTTGAGGCCAACCAACGACGTCGGCGCCACGACGCTACCCATAGGTGCGATGAATGTGGGCAAACCTTCACAGCTGTGTTTAGCTTAAAGCGTAAGTTCTATATGTCAAACTACCTCTTTCTACGGTGCTGAGATAAATGCAATAGGTCATATGCAATCTCACTCTGGCGTCCGACCATTTGTCTGCCGCGTTCCTGGCTGTAGTCAGGCGTTCTTCAATCAGAGTGACTGCAAACGCCACGAACGTAGCAGGAAGCGTCACAAGGGTCTTCCTTTTTCCGACTCACTTTAAACTTGGCGTCATGCTACAACCCTTTCACTCGGGTCTGCCAAACACCGCGGTCGTTGTACACGTCACGTCGGAACTGGACACTCCTTTATGCGCATTCGCGTCTTGGGCATGCAGGAACGATAGCTACACCTCTATATCATCCTTGCTTCATTCCCCATCATGCCAATCTTCAAATTCGACACACTCGATGTCTCATCTCATTTCGACCATAGATACCATTGGCCTTACATACCCTAATTTTTTGTGCCGTTCTCCCTATCCATACAATAATTTTGTTTGCCTTTTCGGTCCCCTCACTGCCAATTGTTGCCAATAATTATTGTATCATTCTTGCTATGTATCTGGATCCTGAGTTGCTATGCGTTGTCAACTGGCCTTGTCAACGCAATGTCCTTATTCTCCTTGTTCTCCTTGTTGTACTACATCCCGCTATGTAGTCTTCGGTGATAATCTAAGATTGTTTAGTTGTGCGGCCATGGCAGCGCCGAATCTACCCTAGTCAATTGCAACATTACTTCCCGCACATACCACGAAACCAGTAGAACAATTGGTTTTATGAATCTCGTAATTAGAAAGTTGACATTTATATCATGGGTACGTACGCACACTTGGTGACCAACTTCCCCGCGGACGCCCGTCAGGTAAGTCATATCATTGTTCTTGCGCTGAAACCTAGATCAGACTTAATAGCGGACTCGATAACCCGGTAGCGCATGGCGGATGCTATTACAATCAAGCCAAGCTCGAGCTAGAAACCTATTTTATCACTGTTAACTTTGTCGACAATGATGGCACACATGTCTGTTGCGCGCCCGTCTCCCTCCGCGGAGCGCCCCACGCACGCACACCTATACGCAGACACTTGTCGATCGAGTAGATCGTTCCTTTCAGGCCACAGCAGATCAACCGATGGCGTCCTTGCGCTCATGATCCGGTTCGACATCTCAAAGTTGACTTATCTGTGGCAGTCCATTGACCTATCATATGTTACACGTGGGGACGGAACCGCGGAGGTGACCTTGGTAACCACAATTTTGCGTTACCGCAGTTGAAGCTTGTTGAATCCTGAAAAGGGGCCGCCAAGGAAGGATTTATCGTGTGATCCATATCATCGCTATAATTGAGGACATCAGACCTGGCAGATCTGATGACATGTACGTGCAGCATCTGGGCCCATGATTGAGTGGCCAAGAACCCTGAATAACTAGAAAGTTTGCTCCATGTAGAGGTCATAAAGAAGTCTGGTGACGAGAGTATTGTGCTGTGGTGTGTCAGGTTTAGCTAGCGTCGACCGTACTTGTCATAGTGCATTCATATCAGCGTTAATGATAAGAGACGCCACCACACACCAAGAAAGTTGACGTTTGTTAAGTCCACGGAAATCAGGGAGCCGCTGCTGAACGGTGTTGCACAGCTGAATCGTAAATAAGATGATATTCCCTTTGCGCACTAAAAATATTTGTCGTGATGATCCGTCTGGGAGATATGTTGCCTACTGACGGTAGGAGAGTGCTATCCATCTTTGCAAGGCACATGAAATCCAAGCGTGAGGAAATTTCACGAGATATAATTCACATATATCGTATACACTTTTCAAAACGACAAGCTTTCAATTTACATGGCGATATAGCCATATTTCCTCGCGCCAGACTAAGCAGTGCCTTTCGCGTAAGTGCCAGTCAGACACGACGTATTGAAAGACTCACAGAAACCAGAACGATGTTATCTTCACCGATCATAGCCGCCTCCCAGTCGTAAGGTGAATCACTCGACATCACTTCAACAGTCGCAACACGGCCAGGAAGATACGTGATGACTTCTTCGACAAATGCAGAACACCGCGAATTCAGTGGCTGGGGCATTCCTAAGCGCGTCCACAGAAGTTTCGGTTCCGTTGTTTGTTCGTTTCGAACATCCCTCCTCGCTGCGTACTTGTTGAAATCATACACTCTTGCGGTATTTCCTTTTTTCCATGGCAGAAGTTGAATGAACTTCATGCCGTAGACGTAGCAAACCCAGCTATCGGACGGGCTGCGAAGGAGCATATAAGAGCCATTTGGGCCCCACTGCTCCCATGGGACAATGCGTTTTTGTGTATTACGAGACAATTCAACCTGAGCCATGATGGTGGACAAGGCGACGATTAGCACAGTACACTCTTCGTTGGAATTGCCTGCGGGGGAGACCCGCATGGTGATGGTGAAGATGCGGTCACTGCGAGCGGAAAAAAAAGGAGTTTGGACAGTTTGATGCGGGGACCATCCTGGAGTCGGATCAGATCGAATCAACATATCTAGAACGTCGGCCTTCATCTTCGGATACTCCAGGCCGCAAATGTAGCTGACATCCTTATATTCCTCCATCTCTTCCCTGAAACTGTCGATACTGAGGATGTCCAAACGAGGCATTTCGTCACTTTCCGCGGCAACGACGCCAACCAAAAGTAAGTCTTCTGTGACGAAAGAAAAAGATTGAAGGTCTGTGTCTCGAATGAACTTCGAACAGCTCTCAATAATCAACCTGCAGCAGCACGCGTGGAAGACGTACGAGCTTCCGCTGACCCGATTTCCAGTCCCAGACAACTAGCTGAGAGTTGGAATCATCTCCATGTTCTTGACACAGTATTGCAATCCGGGAACCGCAAACTTGGATGAGGAAGTTGAGCTCCTCATGCATGTCTGATAGCAGGTGCGTCACGAAGGACATGGTAGCCATTGAATGATGCTCGCCGGTCATCAAGGTTCTTAGGTGTACGTTGCATGTCCGGTTCGGGCTGTGCCATTTAGTATCAGACGTGCTTCTCAAAACAGACGCATCAAAACGTACACGGCACCTACAATTTCCAAAGCGACAATCAAGTCCTGAGATGTATCGATGGTAAAATCTCGGATCGCAAATCCAAAATCATTGATAGTCCATTCCCGCTCGGAAATGTCCTTAATTTTGCAGGGAAGTTGCACGAAAACAAGCCCTAACCGTGACCGCATGGCCTGACACAATACTCCCCCGGACAGTTCCCAAGAAAGACCACCCTGCATATTTATGATTTGGGAGTCTGGAAAAGCTAAGTTGTTCCAAGCCTGTTGGTATTGTCGACAGGCACGAAGGCGGCCAGCAGTATCAAGATTACAGTGGCGTCCATTCTCGAACCGTCCGAAAAACAACTCGACTTTGTAGAGAAGTTGCGCGTTGGTGGTGATGACTGAACGAAATAATTGGCATACCTGGAATTCAGTGTGAGTAGCGGTTTGAGTAGTATACGATATGTGCATATACGGTACATACTTGCTTGCATCTCAGGAGAGATACTATATCGAGTTCATCGAAAACTATAGCGATCAACTCGTTCGGGAGACTGAATGCTGCCTCTACATTTCCCTGCTGGTCAGTGTCCATGACCTAGGCTGAGTGAACCCTTTGCCACTGAGATGGAGTTGGTAGCACTATGTAATTGAACGAGAATTTTTGTGAGGCGGTTCTTGAATGGGCGAAGAAACAAAACATTTGTGCCACTCACCGCTGACCAGTGCCAAACTATGCTGGAAAGATCTTGAAAAATCACCTTGTTATCTTGCTTCGCAAATAATGTTGGGATCAGTTGGATGATGGATCTCACTAAGAACACAACTCGAACACAGCTATGACATAATCAGATGAACCTTCTCACTCTCCTGACGCATCCACCAAGGCACTCCCTCGTCCTTTTTACAGGGAACACGTCAACTTATGCTGGAGGATTGAGATCGAGGTGGTGGTGGTGGTGGTGGTGTTGAAGTCCGATGAAAGCAGTGAGGTACCAGGACCGACTCGTGTGACAGATGCTCGGACTAGGTACGAGCGCAATGAGTCGTTATTTCAGGCGTGCCTTTGGTCTCAAATCAATATGTTCGTATCTACTACTTTAGCCGTACTTAAAAGAACGCCTTCGTCATCCCAGCATCTCTGTCATCTTCCAGACACTGAGATGCGAGCATTACATTTCCGTTCCTTTGGATAACGAGCCAATAATGATAGGACTCTTCCTCCCCCTCGCGTGTGCTTGCCTGTTACAACTTTAGGCACGTATTCTGAGTCCCCCCTCTGCTCTCCTCAAATCCGCTGACCATCCCTTCGTCTCGTCCACAGTTGCCTTCAAATCCTCGATCCTAAGATTCAGCATCTCAAGAGCATCCAAACCCATAGGCAACCGCTTCGGTATCTTTCCGCCCTGTACGACCTCATACACAGTCTGTGTGAACTTGTCCGCATCTCCTTCAAAAACCACACCCTTTAGCATCTGACGCAGCACGGAACTCGGAAGGGATTCGTCGGCGTATGCTGGGTGCTGCGGTAACACCGTTGCCCCTTCGGCTCCTTTTGTGTAGAATCCTCCGGGTTCAATGATGCAGACCTGTTTTCTTGTTGTGAGTACAAAACTTATTGGTAGAGCGAACAACGTGCATTTATGTTCCAGGAAGCCGGCAGCTCTTTTGCGAGACCATCTGAGAACCCCTCCAGCGCTGTGCATTAAATCAACCACCAACACTTTCCAATTCTCTCGCATCAGAATTCTTACCATGTTTTCTGCAAACCCATCAGCATCATCTCAAAGAATATCAAATTCAAACCGCACTCACGATGCAGCATAATAACTCAACCCAGGAAGCGCATGAAACCCAGCAGCCGAACTAACTTGAAGGATTATCCCCCCCTTTCCCACTTCATTCACCTCTCTAAAAAACTTCACAGCAGCACGACTAATGTTCGTCGCGCCCCAAAAATTAGTCTCGAAAAGCTCACGCGCTTTATCATCCGGCGTGCTTTCGATTTCGGTGAGAATTCCATATCCGGCATTGTTGAACACTACGTCCAGCCGTCCAAACGCCGAACGCGTGCGCGCGAATGCTTCGTCGATATCTTCTTGCTTCGTAACGTCGACTTTGAGTACGAGGAGCTTGTCTGATGAGTATCGAGCTTCGAGGTCGGTTAGGACTTGTGGCTTGCGGAGGGTTGCCACTACGATGTCGCCTCGGCTGAGTGCATACTCTGTCATCGATCTTCCGAATCCTGAGGACGACCCCGTTACTGTGTGTGGTGCTTAGTACCAGTGAGGTTGCTAGTGAGCAGAGGAAACACTTACTGAACCAAACTTTGGAAGAGGTCATTGTGACTTGTTAACAATGTAATGATCCCCTGCTCTGGCTGTGGCTTTTATGCGTCCTATCGTTCATCAGGGACTTGAGCATTAGTCAAATACATTCTGTTTATTAATGCGTCCGACAGATAGCCGACAGAATATCCCTTTGCGCAGTTGAATGTACATCATTTTGACACATATAATCGATACTTGGTAATCACCGTGATCTGCGCTTACTGTACTCCGCAAAGTCTCGGGATATACATGACTAACGCTTTTCGGAGTTGGGTTTAAGTTCATTACGCTCTGGACCAACCGCGAAGATTCACGCTCTCAGATCCAGCAGGAGCACTCCTCGAACGGTCTCAGGTCACGTGTCAAAAAATTAGTGGAGTCATCGACCCTACCAAAGCAGACAACTCTCAGAGCCGTGCCCTGGCGCCGGTCACCTATGATTCTCACATATCTGAATTAGCCCAACAGCACTCTTTCTGCCACTTATTTGCATTGTTATGGAGCAGTGAGCATCAGCGGTGCTCCCCAGCTCACTTATCATTGACGGGTACTCGGACCAAGTTTGTTCAAGGGTCGACATTCTGTTTATGCAATGAAATCGGTACCCGCGTGTACATTGCATATCCAGATGACCCATGCTATATCGTACTTGTCCCATACATTCCGCTGGGACTATTTTGCCAGGAGGTAGGATTGCATAACCCATTGAATATGTGAGGTTTTCGTTAATGTTGCAGACACGTTTACCAAACTCCCTCATCCCAGTTTACAGAAACTACGTCGACTCATGGGCCTGGAGGCTTGCGATTGAGGGGGATGTTGAAGTTCGATGAAAGCAATGAAGCACCAGGGCCGACGTCACAGGTGTTGGACTCGCTCTAGTATGAGCACAATGAGTCGTTATTTCAGGCGTGCCTTTGGTCTCAAATCAATATGTTCGTATTTCCTACTTTACCCGTACTTGAAAGAATGCCTTCATTGTCCTAGTGTCTCGGTTATTTTTCAGATACTGAGAAACGAGCATGTTTCTGTTCCTTTCGATGACGAGCCAATGTAGGACTAGTATACATTCTCGTTCTAGCTCTTTCTCCACTCACGTGTGCTCGCCTGTTACAACTTTAGGCACGCACTCTGAGTCCCCCCTCAGCTCTCTTCAAATCCACTGACCATCCCTTCGTCTCGTCCACAGTTGCCTTCAAATCCTCGATCCTAAGATTCAGCACCTCAAGCGCATCCAAACCCATAGGCAACCGCTTCGGTATCTTTCCTCCCTGTACAACCTCATACACAGTCCGCGCGAACTTGTCCGCGTCTCCTTCCCAAAGCGCACCATTTAGCGTCTTACGCAGCACGGAAGTCGGAAAGGACTCGTCAGCGTATGCTGGATGCTGCGGTAACGCGGTTGTTTCTCCGATTACGTTTGTGTGAAATTCCCCGGGTTCAATGATGCAGACCTGTTTTCTTGTTGTAAGTACAAGTTTATTGTTAGAGAGAACAACGTGCATTTATGTTCCAGGAAGCTGGCAACTCCTTCGCAAGACCATCTGAGAACCCCTCCAGCGCTGTGCATCAAATCGATCATCAGCACTTTCCATTTCCCTCGCATCGAGATTCCTACCATGTTTTCTGCAAACCCATCAGCATCTTAAAGAACATCAAATTCATACCGCACTCACGACGCAGCATAATAACTCAACCCAGCAAACGCGTTAATCCCACCAACCGAACTAACTTGAAGAATTATCCCCCCCTTGCCTAGTTCGTTCACCTCCCTAAAAAACTTCACAGCAGCACGACTAACGTTCGTCGCGCCCCAAAAATTTGTCTCGAAAAGCGCACGTGCTTTATGATCCGGCGTGCCTTCGATTTCGCTGATAAGTGCATATCCAGCATTGTTGAATACTACGTCCAGCCGTCCGAACACCGAATGCGTGCGCGCGAACGCCTCGTCGATATCTTCTTGCTTCGTAACATCAACTTTGAGCACAAGGAGCTTGTCTGCTGAGTATCGAGCTTCGAGGTCGGAGAGGACTTGTGGTTTGCGGAGGGTTGCTACTACGATGTCGCCTTGGCTGAGTGCGTACTCCGTCATAGACCTTCCGAATCCCGAGGACGACCCCGTTACTGTGTGTTACTTGATAGCAGTGAAGTTGCTAGTGAGTAGAAGGAACACTTACTAAACCAAACTTTGGGAGAGGCCATTGTAATTTGTTGACGATGTAATGATTCCCTTCCCTGGCTACTATGGCTTTTATACCGTCTTATCATTCACCAGGAACATAAGTTAAATGATCCGTTCATAACGCAAACGCGTCCAACTTGAACATCCCTTTGTGCCGTTGAACGTACGTCATTTCGGCACGTTCAAAAACAGTCAGTAATCACCACGTACACAACTTACTAATCACTGCATCCCGCAAGTCTCGGATATACATGACCAACGCTGTTCGGCCTTGGTGATTATCTGACCAGTGCAAGTCACCAACCATCAAACTGCTGATTAATTGATTCCTCGACTCGTAAGCAAACCTAGGCATTCATATTGTTCAGCAGGAAAAACGCAACGTTGGAGATCCAGTACTTGTTTATAAGATACCATACCTGTGTAGGCTGTGCTCGTGTCTCAGATCTTGAAGCTGACAATTGCTGACTCTATAACTGGGTTAGGGGCCGCAGACTGAATTCTTAAGGAAAAGAGTGACGTAATGGTACAGGGTGATTTAAATCATTTGATGCATGTTACAAGGTGCAGACGTGCTTGATCGATCGATCTTGATCGGAACTCGGTACAAGATAGCATTGGCAAGAGCTTGGACAAGATATTTCTGTGGTACAGTAGAGTATTTGACTTCATTGACATGTATGTGGCATATTTAGACGACCCGTGCATTCCGCCGGCACTATTCGTCCAGGACGTAAAATTACATAACCCACAGCGGTTGAATTGCAAGGTTCTTTTGAGCTGCACCCAGGAATTGCGTAGGCATTAATCCTGGCCTTTGTTTTGGAAAGGTCGAGATGTAGCTTGGCGAGGAAGAAACGAGCAGTCTTATAAAGCCACTCTTGAGACCCCACATCTGAGCATCACGTTGCGGGGGTGGAAGAGTTCTATCGATATATTTTGGTTTGGACCGTTTCAAGTTGGTAAGAGGATCGGGCTGTTGGTCTTGCTTGACTTCACCAAGCTGAGCCAGAGCAGTTGAGAGGGATACCAACAAACAGCGCCTGGACGTACCTGCATGCTAGACATCGCTCCATTGAAGCTTTGGAATTATATAATTGGAACTTAATGGACGACGCGTTCGGTGCTGCTTAACTCCTGAAATTAACATCGCCAAGGTCTCGACTTGTATAGAGTAAGTGCATTCATACTTGGGGTAAAAACAGTCGAAGCATTAGTGCAAGCCAAGTTCATGGATCACAAACACCCCAATATTGAAAGAGCGATCGGCCTGCCGATGTTCGTGCCAGGGATATCGAGTGTAGATGAATCGCAGGCACGATGTGCGAGAAACGTGAGAACATCCGTAGGTTCAGGGGAGTGACTAATGATTGAACTCGTTAGTTGAGGGCTGATAATCGATAATGGAGATGATATCAAATTCACGCAGCAGTACAGCATCACTTGCATCTCTGGATAATGACTAGCCTGATCGGAGAGGTGAGGACAGTGTATCCACAGCAGCTGCGCACGCTGCATGGGTGACCCTATGTACGAAAGCGGCTTTGAGTGCCGAACCGCAATCGAGGCGAGGCGTGTCTACAGGAATACAACATTCATGGAGGTACAAGGCACACAGCCATGCCGCGTCTGGAAACCAGTGATGGAGCTGAAACCGACTCAGGACTGCAAGTCTGTCAGCACGCGGTGCAAGTGACACCATATCACAGCTCCGAGTTGACCGTCGCTGCCTACTAGAAGACAGCCCAACTCGGTTGACTCAAGGTCGATATAAACCGGTAGAAGGCGACGATGAAAAGACTCCGTGATGCGGTGGGGGCTAAACCTAGAGTAAATGATGAAGTGAATTTATGTGACTTGGTGATTTGAATCAGAAATACGAAGACAGCCCAGCTGGACTGTGAGAATCCGCTCGACCTCCAAATTCAAACCCAGTCTTACCAGTCCGTCCGGCCTCATAGATGGACTGGTCATTGTCGAGTGAAAGGGTTCTGGCCACGTGCACCAAGTGGGCGTTCAAGCGGAGTTGTAAGATTGATAGCGCCTGCCGCAGTGCCGTTCCTTGAGCGCTAGTCCTCCCGCCACCACCTGCTTCTATGATTATATCTTTTTTCTTCTGCTTTTTCTTTTGAACCAATATTTCAGTAGACGGTACTCTAGCTGCACCCTCCTGCTTTTCAGCATCTCCCACTAATTTCTCATGCCTGAAGTTATATGCTGCTCTCCTGGGACCTGCACCTGCTGCCCTCTCACTTGCATTAAGTGTCATAACTAATGGAACCATTGAACACCTCGTGCTCTCGTACCGTCTACATGAACCCTCCCACACATTGTGCATGATTTGCACCCATGTCTCGTGCCCGACACCACACTCATGTGAACTCCCCAGTGCTCCTCCGCGGCATGACACTTATTATCTAAATTATTTCAGGTTATGTAAATTTGATGTATTTGTAGATTTCTTCGTACGACTTGAGCGGACAAAATTCAAGAATTCACTGATAAGACCGTACTACGACCCACCACGATCACCACCAGTTTAAAATTCCGCCCGAAGCCCCAGAATGACCCCTATACTTAGACTTTGAACGTTCTCGCGGGGTGGGATTGCAGGGCTTGAGCTAGACCACATGAGTAGGAAACCCTGTTGCTGATAGGACATTGAGCGGAGGAATTTAGTATTGAGTTTCAGACGACGCCAGACGATGTCGACGAAGTTCCAACTGGCAATAAACGCGTAAGTATTGACAAAAATAGCTACCGTGTATGTAAAATTGAATAATTAAGGTTTAAGCCACTTAATGTGAGTTTTGGCTATTGCCGAGTCGAGTCACCAACATAAGAGAACTTGGTATAATAATATCATCGATACGACGCCTGGCTCATGGCTTCTGACAACGTTGATTTTGATTTACTTGCCTAGTAATTGTCTTGCAGGCTGAGCAACCTGATCACTCCCTAGGCCTGAGGATTGGGACACGTGGTTCCAGTCTATGCATTGTGGCGGTTGTAACTGTACTTACAGTTAAACGCTGAGTCAAACATCGGAACCAAATCTAAAAATTCCAAGGTAACGTAAGTCTTCTAGGCTTATTTCTTTGCACTAGCCCCACTCTCGGTTTCGCTGATAATCGATAAGCACTGGCAACTCAAATTTTCAGAACAGCGATGGCCTAGAATGAGCCTGCTATCGTGAATACCCAGTGTCCGATCACGGATTTCTCCACATTGAGCATGTAGGTGCGCCACTAACCCAAGAAGAAGATTGCATCAACATCGCGGTACTTCTCCCCTTTCGTTCAAGTTCCGTTTTGAATTTACGGAATCGATGGCCATGGGGCTCCACAGAATGCCCACTGCCGACCTTACACAACCCGACTATCTATCCAACTTTGTAAATACCTCGCTGGCGACGAGGATCACCGTTCAACATGTCTGCATCCAGCATAGAACAGACTTTACTCGCTCAATTGACACAGCAGGGCTTTCACATAAGATCCTTTCGGCAACGAAGACTAGGCGCTCATCCGGTACACATTTTATCGACATTGACATTGTAACCACAGCACTGACAAAGTACCCGTTCAGGTTTTTGAAATCTCACTAACAGGCGGTCAAACCGTCTTGATGTGGTTGAGACCCACCTCTTCTGACATTGAATGGAGTCAACGGCTCTTTGAGAGCGAGACAACTCTCCTCCGCTGGTTTTCCGCACACTCCGCGGTACCCGCACCACGTCTTCTGCACGTCCTGCCAAATAGCGCTAGAATCGCTCGGAATGCTTTCGTCACGCAGGGTTTCACAGGTGAACCCATCAAAAACTTATACCCGACGCTGTCTTCACGCGCAAAGGTTTGTCTTCGTATGGTTCATTGTGTTATCCGGTCGCTTGAAAATGTTTAAAAGGAGCAACTGGTGCGGTTATATGCGGATTTCGCACTGAAGCTGTTCGACATCAATGTCCCACAAACGATCGGCTCTATCTCTGTCGCGAGTTCATCGGATGAACTCATCGTAATACCGCGGATTTACAATGCTAATCACGCCCATACCTCTGAGGTTTTTCCCACTTTGCAAAAATACCTCGAATACCTCTCCACGTTGAAGACAAGACGCGCATTCACTTCAGACACCGGGGATGAGCATAGATTCCGAGCACAAGCATCCATATCACAATTAATTGCGCACCTGCGGGGGCACTTGACCCAACTCGATGAACGGTGTGTTCATCGCATGGTACTGGCACACGACGGACTGGGAGACATGAATTTGATGGTTGATTCCTCCGGCAACATCACTGCTATCTTAGACTGGTGGATGAATTCGACATTGCCTGCTATACTCGCTGCAGAGTATCCCCCCTGGCTCAGATACGACGGAATCAACGACCCTCGATTTGCTGCTCCGAAGAAATCGTGGCTAGAAACACCGGAAGAAAGCGCAAGACTACGAAGAATATACCAGGGGGTATGACTCGCCTTTCATCCTGATGGTTATTTGCTTATACGGCTACCGCGGCAGGCTGTGAAACACAATGACGTTTACTACACCGCACTGATGCAAGGCACTCAATTACGAGCGGCTGTAGGTTGGGTATTTGACATCGAAGATGACCCGTGCTGTGCAAGAATGAAACAGTGGACGCTGAGCGCTTTTGGTCCCCCAATTGGAAGCCCCCCAAATGATAGTCAGTGCATTATTACATAGCTGCTGAGTCTTCTATCAGCTGCGCATGGCCCGGACGTATTTGAGATAGTTCTTGTCCTATATTTTCATGTCTTTGATATGTATATTGCTTTTCTTGTTTAAAGTTTGATGCGGGCGTTCAGCGAAACTCTGTACACAACCTTTGACTCACACGCAACGATAATGCGAATAAGCCGTCAAGATGTTGATAACGATCTAACGACCTAGACAGGAACACGTGCATCAGTGAATTGATGAGTCCTCGATATTGTAGCCGTGGGAAGTATAGCACGATGTAATTCTGCTGCCGCCAAATATTAGCTTATATACTGCGAGCAATTTGAGTTGCACATATATACTCATGTATGCTTGTAAATCCAGCTTGACATGAATGATTTATAACAATCCTGGGACATTCCGCCTTTGCAGCCAATGAGTAGTGGTAGTATACCTGAGCCAATTGTTTTGAGCTTCGACATCTTACCTGATCTTGTTTTTTAATTACAATGTTATTTAAGGCCTTTTGATGGAAAGAGCCTCGGGCATTTGTCGACAAATATAAAATACCATTAGATTTAGTCACAAAGCTATGACATTCCTCCTTTTCAGATAATGAGGGGTGGTAGTAGACTTATCCCAATTATTTCGTGCATTGTCGTTTGGCCCTATTTATTTATCCCACTACAATGCTATTCAAGCCCTTCTCGTGAGAAGATACCTTTAGCGGACAACTTTCGAAACTGGCTGTACCGCTTCCAGCGGCCTCCGCTTTCAATAAGACTACATTAAGTATTTTCAAAACAATGCTTTACATGTTTCTGATTGCTGCTTATTGCAAATGTGAAAGTACAGCGGCGCTCTACAAGGCATCAGCGGGATCAATTGTGCTACAGCGCTGGAAATATCCTAAGTCCAACATTTGTATATGTTTGTTCATGTGACGGTGCGCTCACGAAAGTTCAACTTGAACCTTTCTTCCCGCTCTCACTCGCTCTCACTCATCGCTACTCTCACTTGCCACTTTGGCCGACGATGATGGTGCGATGACAACGACGATGACCCGACAGCAACAACCCAACAACATCAACACGACGACGATGATACGACGACAATGACGACGACACGACGACGACGATGACAATGACGACGACACGACGACGACAATACGACGACGACACGACGACGACAATACGACGACAATGACGACAATGACGACGACACGACGACGACAATGACGATATGACGACGACAACGACAACGCGACGCAATGCGACGACAACGCGACGCAATGCGACGACAACGACACGATGCGACGACAATGACGATATGACGACGACGATGCGACGCAATGCGACGACAACGACACGATGCGACGACAATGCGATGCGACGACAACGACGACGCGATGCGACAATGACGAGACGACAACAACGACGCGATGCGACGAGATGACGATGACACGACGACGACATGATGCGATGCGACGACGCGACGAGACGACAATGACGATGACACAACAACACGACGACGACGACACAACGATGATGACGACGGATACAACGATGACACGACGACGACAATACAACGACGACACAACAACATATCTCTCACTCGCTCTCATCTATAATAGATAGATAGATGTTCGCTGTTTATGTCAGATTTAAAATTTAATGGAATTTGTTTGATATCATTTAATTGAATTGGAAAAGCTGCCTGAAAATAATGTGCTAGTATTGTCGTGAATTGAGATCCTATTTACGAAAATTTGAAAGGGATTAAAATAATTGGACAGATTGCCAAATCGTCAAATTCTTGCAGATTTGTGCAAGTTGGATCGCATTTCATCCAATTTGAGAAGGAGGTTTTTCCTGAGTAGCTTTGACATCGGAAGCAGATATAAGAAAATGAAAAACGCTTCTTTCCTCTACAAGGTCAAACATGATAATGTAATGACCGATGGCAGAATTATGCTGATGTGTGCGATTGTGTACTATATATTGTGATATATGGCTTTCTACTTTCTTCACCGGTTCACTGATGTGATACTGCTCTCCGTAATAAATTAAACTGAGCAATTGCCCATTTTAATGGTGGTGAGCATCATGGTGTTCCACGCCCTGGAAATCAAGTACATAGACTGCAAAATTTAAGCACAAATTCCACAAGAAACAGCCAAATACTCACCAGAGCCGCATTCAGGGCAACGGCGGTTTTTCTCCTTCTTAACAGTAAACCAATGCAACTCATGGCTTTCGGCTGGCGAACCAGTGCATCCAACAATACGAGACGTGTCCTAGAGTAAATTCAGCAAGACGCCACGATGCATCGTTACGACGCAAAACATACCAATGAAAAGACTTTAATCGGGTCTTCAAGGGTGCCCACACGACTCGAGTCAAGAGGCTCCAAGTCAAACGCTTCAACACCCTGCATCTCCCCAAGAAGCTGGAAACGCTCCAGACCAGTCGCTTGCTGCTCGTCGGAAGGAATTTCACCGGCCTTGGCACCCTCTCCGAAGAGTGAAGGAGGAGCGGGGCCCGAAAAACGGGGAGTGGTGGTGGAAAGAGCGCGGAGAGCGGTGGAAGGGGTTGACCTGCGCGTGCTACGCACGACAGGGCGGACGGCACGAAGGGCAGCGTTGAACATGATGCTATGAGGTTGAGGCCTGGAGCGAGTTGGGAGTGACTTGGAAAGTGTCTGTCACGTGTGACGGCGTGACACGCCCCCGTCTGCCTCCGACGACTTTGCAAGTTTTTTTTGCTCAAGCAGAGTACTCAGAACCTTGTGCTCAGACATCCTCCTTCTGATTATAATATCTGGCGAAACGTTCAACTTTATGTCTTGGAATTTTCAGTTTGCGGAGCGGTGGTTAATTATCACTGATTGTATTGGACCTGGCAGCACCGACCCTGGACCTGCTCCCATGCTGATTGCAATATTATGGGGAAAAAACGCAAAAAGTTCAACGTTGAACTCGCGTCTCAAAAAAGTCCGAAGTAGGACCGGTCAGCATTAGGCTTGGAGTTGTCCTCGATCGCACACATCGAGCACCTCAACATGCGTGGCACCACGGCAACCACCCACATCGACAGTCTCTCTAGATTTAAAAGCGCTGATGCGGACATTCCGTCGCACGTGTCTGCTGTTTACTCATATCAAGACATTTGTATACAAAACCATCCGGCTGGCTCGGATTGCCAGCATTAATATCGTATCTCATAATGGGCGTCGCGGCGAGTGTCGTAACCTCGGCATCGATGACATTGCATTTCTCACCAATATCCTCCGCCGAAATCCCACCATATACCTGGACGAGCTACGACACGAGTCATGGACACGTCGTGATACGTATTTGTACATACCCTTCTCCGCATCGTGCACAGGCTACATTACAGCCACAAGAGCATGTCTACTTGTGCTCTCGAGCGTGAAGAACGACGTGCAATCATATTGCCGAGACAGCTTCTGACCCGAAAATGCGGATGTTCGCTGACGAAGCTGCGAAAGATGAAGGACGCTGATTAATGATTTGTCGATTCAGAAGTTCGAACACTGGAACGAGGTTTGCTTCATTTACAGCTTTGTATGTACTGTTTCTTCTCTGTGACCTTATAGAATGATATAATAATTGTACTTCGCAAACATAATTGTGAGAAAGTCGATTGGTAATTGGGCACGGAAACATAAGAAAATGACTTCTTTGACTTCGTAGACTTCACTTCCTTGACTTTGGTTTTGCTATTGCTTCCTGTCAAGTTTTTTCATGTATGTATAACGATCTCCCACAGTTCCCGCTGCGGCCGGCAGTTTCACCTGAATTACCCAGCCTAATGAGCCATTCACTGGGAAAACAACAAGATACCCGATAGGGTTGACATAGAAGTAGGGGCGTGTACAATAAATTTGCTATCATATCACCAGTGAATGACAGATGTGAATACCCATCGATTAAAGGTGAGATCAAATGGAGGTGGGCAAGGGTTATTGATAGGCAATGCGGGCTCGTGTTGAATAGCGGGCTCGCACTTTACCTGATGTAGGCATCATATCTGCATATTACTTGTGTGGTCTACTTTGCCACCTGGATATTAGAGGGAGGTGAGGCTGGTTTGCTTCTGAATGATAGATAAAAAGAAGGGTGATTAATTTATGGATACAGTTGAGTTTTTTTTATGGTACTTCCTAGGATCCGTATCCCCTATAGCGGGCCATCTTATGTAGATGATGAATCCCTTCCCTCCTTCCCGCTCAACACATAATGTTCGCTAGCAATCAACATGGCTCCCAGTGTTGAGCGGTGCGATGGTGAATCCAGGTAAAAGCGCTGGAGGAATTGGATCAAGATATTCAATGAGCGTATGGCAGAAGCTTGCCGTGCCGTGCTACAACTAGTGCCTTGCTTTCGCTACTATTTGTCGATGACAGGGAGTAATCAATTCTGCATGCACCTGTCAGCATATCAGATCGAATTCCAGTAAACTCAGCCCACCTGCCCTTGGATAAAGGAAAGCATGCATCCGCAGTTCCAGCTACACAGCAGTTCGACCCGGTTATGTGACTATAAAGAGCAATTTCGATCAAATAGCGCTAGTTCGTACTACATACCCATGAAAAAAATGGCAGTCTAGATTACAGTCTTGATAGCCACAGACTTCGAAGTGCACTTTCCCTGAACAGGTGCCAATCATCAAAAACACACTGATACGCAACTCGGTTGGTGATCAAGGCCAAAGAACCCCGGGCCATCGAAGAAGTTGGGACCATGACTTGGGAGTTGAGTCACGGCTAGTGAGAAATGTGCGCCGGGTTAGCTAAAGACAACTAGGACAGATGGGCGACTTGATAAGCAGTTACGAGGTTGCTGGCAGTGGTACATGATGGTTCTGATGTCCTAATTGAAGGTTTGCGTCCATTCGTGGTGTTAGATGCTTGAATTTCGTCCATGTTGGGTTTGACTTTTACGCCTGGCGTCGGGAGTCAGATTATAGTGGAGTTAACATCTCATTTCCGCAGCGAGTGCGATAAATTCTGTCTGCCTTCGATGGTTGATGTGACTTCGACACCTGTGGCTACGTCTGACTTTTTTAAGTCAAATTCGGTCCCGTAGGTTGTTTCCATAAAAGGTAGGTGTTTACGAACGAAATTCCGAATGATGCGCTAGAATTTATTTCATGCCGAGAATGCAAAATGAACTGACAAGATGCCGTCTTACAAACTTATACATATACCAGTAACATTCAGCGAGCCAGAGACCAGTGGTGACGCCATCCCCCTCCTTTTTCTTCACGCTCACGCGCGAAACTCGCGTCTCCGCTCCTCATGTCTTCCATCTCACCAGGGTCCACTACGTTAGACATCCTGCGGTCTTACAGCCATCCTCCGTCCCCTTCAAGTTCATCTCCGGGCGCGACAGGACCCACCGATAGACCCTCAAGAGATCTTCACTTGTCTCTCCAGGACACAGGTTCCAGATATTCCACTATTTCATACAGTCCAACTTCAATTCTATTTACCGGGGACAAAGGCTTGTCGAGTGAGACCAACGAATCGCCCTTTCGATGGAATCTACCCTCCCCCGGGGAATCTGTGGGGGGCGAGCCACTGCCTGGTGGCGGAAAGGGGCAGGTATCCGAACCCACAGCACACATCTGGCAGGGCTGGAGAGTCGTCCTATTCGGCTCATGTGAGTGCATCCCGGTTTACTTGTCCCTTACCCGTGCTAAACTTGACGGTCGTAGGGTTCAACGTTTTATTGTTGTTGATTCCTGTTTCTGTGAGTGACCGCCTTCACACATCCTGTTGGGTTCACTAATTATCGCGCTACTATTCTAAGTGGACACTGAGCTTCGTGCTCGAGAGGCACCACAAGGTTATATTCATATGTAAGCTTCGCCGAATTCTTCTTGAAGCATGAAACGACTTTTTCAACAGTCAGCATCCTGTCCATGATCCCTCTTGTAAAGGTATGTCACACACTCTTCCGTTGGTCGACTGAATCGAGCATTCCTTTCTTAGCTTCACGACCTTTCAACTCGTGAGCTGGCCCTTCGTATTGGAGGCACAAAGGCTGGTTTGCTTAATGCGAGTATGGTAAGTCATATTCTATTAACGATTGGATACTCCTCAACCTCTACGTATGCAGAGTAATACGTGAGTTCAAGCTCCTTGGCTATTGATAGCTGTTTGACGCGCATCTCACAAGTGTCGAGATGGTCATTGCGGTAAGCGCTGGACTTGTATGCGTGAGAATCTGCTGATCTCTTTTAGATCACCGCCCTCAGGAAGTGTGAACTAAGAGTCGTACAATCTTCGCGTAAGTTCAACGAACATATTTGAGAATTTAATCTGACACTCGCAGTAATTGGTTCGATTTTGAGCAAGCTACGTATGTCGTGCATCTCTCCCTCATCTAATAACGATCCTCATATTTTTAGTCCTTGTTCTAGGAATGTGCTTCTTTGCAGGCGGGCTTCGCTTCTCCGAGCAAGGGTTCGGCCAGAGTGAGGTCACATATATGATAAAAATACCGAGATAGCTAATAGATCTTCCAGCTGCTACACAGATACATTCATCACTTCTGAGTATCAGTGTTGGGGCTCTGCTCCTCCCTGCTGCGTATCATTTTGCAATCAGTGGCGGAAAGGATTCTGGCTCCTTTGAGCAGAAGGATGATATTCTGAAGATGAGCTATGGCGTAAGATTTGTTTTGACTTTGCTGAAACTCCCTCTGATCAAATTGTCGTAGGTCTCAATCATACTCATGTTTAGTATGTCCTGGGTTCATGTGTCCTCCGAGAACCACTTACGATGCATGTGCACAGTTTATGTCGCCTATCTTCTTTTCCAGTTTTGGTCCCACAAGCATCTCTATCAAGATTCCAAACTCAAGAGTAGCAAGCTATCGGTCAAGATACCAGTTCATTCGCGTTATCTAACCGAAATGCTATCTTCATCCACGACCCTGAACGACAAACCTAGTATGCATGATATTCGGAGTTTGACTTCTCGACGCCGTGTTTCAGCGCTGCCCAAATTGCCTTATAAGAACTCGCCGTTGAATTCTGCCTCTGAGATCACGTTGACAGGGAGCAAGGAGCATCTTCCGGAGACCATTAAGCAAGAAGTTATACAGGAGTCTACCAATCGGTCGTCCGAGGGAGTGTCACGGCAAACCACGCAAAACGAGCACGATCATGTAGATGGCAGCACTGTTGCCCCCTTAAATCCGCCTTGGAGTACATCACCAATGGCATCCGCCGTTGATACCGATCCTATCCGATGTGCTTCACCAGAGCCTATGACTGCCTCTGAAGGTGCGGATCTGCATAGGTCGCCATCAGCAACGAATAGTTTCAGAGAGCCCCAGCTTAGCTGGATGGTCACCCTTCTGTTATTGACATTGGTTACTATTGTAAGTGATGAATCAGTTCGAATGAGTACCTGTCAGTGACTCCTCTAGACGGTGACTATCACTGCTGAAGATCTCGTGGAATCCATGGACGGAATCTCAACGACAATTAGCAAGCAATGGGTCGGTCTCGTCTTACTTCCTGCAGTCAGTTCTATCGCAGGTATGTATAAGATACTCCTGATTTTGGGGCACTTTGACACATTGGCTATGCAGAATGCGTTACTGCAGTCAACACTTCTGTGAAGGACCAGCTGGATCTGAGCGTGAGCATCGCTGTCGGGTCGTCGATAGTAAGTCTCCTTCACTGTCTCTTGTATGACGATGCTCATGTTAGCATAAGCAAACCACTCTCTTGGTTATTCCGTAAGTGCTCGTCATATTTAACATGCCCTCATACCGAGTCCTGGGACAAGGTTTATGATCACCCTTGGATGGATCATGGGCAGGCCACTGGCTTTACTGTTCGACCCGTTTGAGTCTGTGGTAGGTGCTGTTCCAATTCATCAGTCCAATTGTAGCTAAGAAGATATATAGGTTCTCTACGTTGCAGGTATGCTTCGACCTTTCTATGAAATACGCACTCTCTAATCATCTTCGTGCAGTGCAAACCATGAGTATCGTGGTTGCGGACGGGAAATCAAATTGGTTAGAGGGTACCATCTTGATCTGTGAGGAGGTTCAGCAATACTCGTGGGCTATCGTGCTCAATATTCCCGCAGGCTTGTACGTTATCATAGCCGTTTCCTTCTGGTTCTACCCTGGTGAGGTCAACAGTCATGTGACGCCTTCAGATACTGATACATCCTCCCCAGTTTCCTCGAGCCTCCCAAGCGAACTTGCTGTTTGCATTTAACGATAATGGGTCTTAGAACATTTCCTATCTTGCGTCCTGGGGTTGTATTTACCCTGTAGAGTAGAACACCCATTCATTCAACTACGAGTGTTGTCCTTCGTTTCACCTTCACATTCTTTACGGAATTGTCATTCATTTACTCCACATCCTACTTCACAACACTGTACGACATATGAACTATCTTCGACAGTAGAACATTTAATTGATGTACGTTATTTACTACTTGAATATGACTATGCGGTTGTCTTACTATGCTGTACCTGGTGCCCATATCATCGCGAGCGCTAACTCATCACAAAAAATCAAAAAGCATGATATGACATTATAAGTTGGGCGATGTCTGATTTCCCCTTTCATACCTATGTCGTAGACTCGTGACCAGTCCATCTATGAGGCAAGCCATCGATAGACGGACTGGTAAATCTGGGTTTGAATTTGGATGTCGAGCGGATTCTCACAGTAACGTGATGTCTGGCCAATGAGAAAACGAGTGCTTTTCGATGAATGTAAACCAAATGATATAATTATCTTGTTATTAACGCGACGCGACGCGAACTATAGTACCTGCAAATTCAATGGACCAATCTTCCATCATCCAAGCCATTCACAATGCTTCTCTTGATGCGCTGGATCATTTTGCGCGTGATTTAATCAAAGAACGACTCCCCATCGATTATATCCAGACCCTCAATAATAACGACAAAACAGATGCGCTACGAGCATGCCTCATTGTCTACGTTCTGACGTCAACGGTCATAGTACCACGTCAATTCCAGCTCGAAGCTGAGTTACATGGGCGATGAAACGTCCGTCGAACGATGCCGCCCAGCAGCTAATGTTCCGTTGTCGAAGTCGACCGCAGACAAGGACTTAACGACTCTTTGCAAGGGCTTAGCAAAAAGCTCACGTGGTTTTGTTATGCCCGAAAAGGTTTATACGTCACGTTACTGTGAGAATCCGCTCGACATCCAAATTCAAACCCAGATTTACCAGTCCGTCTATCGACGGCTTGCCTCATAGACGGGCTGGTCACCAGTCTACCTATGTCGTGGTGTATATAGCTTATGTAACAAAGTTGATGTTTATATCTACTGTACCTGCGATTCAGCCACCAGATCAAGTAACCACTGTGTTGGCGACAAAAATAGCGCACGCACGTTGCAAGTATTCGTTTGGCAGGGCAAATCTGGTCCGGGGGGATGTACAAGCGTATTACGAATCCAATGGTCAGAAAGGCTGAGTGTGTGTTTGATTTGCCTAGACATTTGCGGTATTTGCAATCACATTCATAATGGCTATGATCATGATGTATGACGAGGCACTTCTATATGTAGTACAGAACGTGCGCGTGAGTTACTAATCAGTAGCGTAGTTAGCCAAGTTAACATCGTTTCAAAATCGCTAATATTGTCTTTCGGCTTATATCAACTGACCTCTCATTTTCACTCTCTTCGTATCCGTCTTTCTCGATTGGGTTGGCGAGTGGAATCGATCTGATATTAAAGACGTTCAGAGGGAACTGAGAAATCTCGGGGCTGTACGATGGTCATTGGTGATGGTTTCGCGATTTGGATGGCCTCTTACCCCATCTTCCGTGCCGTTCAGCCGCCAGCGAACTCTTTGCAATACAGCTCATCAATATGCTGCGATACGATATCCTCCAACACATGCACATCTTTTTTCGCTGTCGCCAGTTCAAGATAGTCCAAAATACGTGGACCTTTTTCCTTCGCAAAGCTTCCCGCCCTTCGCTCCAAAAAGAGCTTCAGGCGTTCACAATCAGACGAAGCAAGACACAGGTGGGTAAGCACAGGGGCCGGGCTGCTGGTTTTTGGATCGATATTGAGTGCATCGAGGAAACACTGCTCCGGGTTGATGAGAGCGAGGCGTCGAAGTCGCGAGCATTTCTGTAACATGCGGTGCTAGAAAAACAGGAGGCTCATGGAATTTTTTCAGAGGATCGTCGTCTTGCCAGGAGAGGTTGGAGACCAAAGGTGATACACTAAAATGTCCCATCCGCCGAGTCTCGTTATTCCTTGGCAGACGAGTACAAAGTTCTATTTTTAGAATGATGACACACTTTACTTCCGCCGAACCTCTATAACTGGCAATCCAACGGGTCATCAAGAACAACGTGAAGATCTACCTTAATCTTCAGGTGGTATCGAAATATCTTGGAACATGCGCGTCCACTACTAACTTATCACCAGGGTGGTCACATCAGGTTCCTATACTATACGAAGACCGTACTGATACGTAAACTCACGCAGGTGACCCGATTAATCCGCGCAGGTGTCCGATTCGTGTCTGTATAAGTACAAGTCAGTGTAATCATGCACTCTAATCTCACCCTACCCGTCGTTCATCACAGTAAGTCACCGCCTCTCTGTTCTGAAGCACTTGACGTTTTGCAAAATAGCGGACTGTCTGAATCGTGACTAGCAACAAGCCAGACCATTTCAATGGCGATTATCATTGCCGCATGCACCCTTATCATCATCTTAGCCAGCGTCTGGATAGTGAAGCAACGATACCAGGCCGCAAGACGGTTGCCATTGCCGCCTGGACCACCTGGACGTTGGCCATTAGGAAATGCGATGCCAAAGTCATCGTAAGTCGTTTTCAAGGGACACCAGCATGAGCTCTATCTGACCCCTCACGCAGTGTGCCGTTTCAATTCGCGAGATGGACAGAACAATACGGACCTGTGTTCTCGCTCAAACAAGGCCCTAGGATTTTCGTGATTATAGGACGTCATCAGGTCAGCATAAAACAATACATTGTCTAGTCAGGCATGAAGTAGATCGCGTCACAGGCTGCGGTGGATATCATGGAAAAAGAGGGAATAAATGTTGCCGACCGCCCACGTTCTGTTGCAGTGCACGAGACGTTGTCTGACGGATTCAGAGTGATCCTTGAGGGCGATACTGAGAGATGGCGCCGGATGCGCAGGTACGCATCCTGTCTCTACCAGGTGCGATCGGTGAGACTAAATGTAAAGCAGGATCTTGCATGCAAACTTGCAGCCTAAGGTTGTGGAGACCCACGAGCCCATGCAGACCAGGCATGCGAAGAATGTGATTCTAGATCTCTTAAATGATCCAAAGAACCACCAGAGACATGCCATGAGGTACGAACACCAGCTCTTAATCGCGGTGCAGGTGGTAATCCGAGGATTTTAGTTATTCGGCTTCCGTGACCATGTCCATCACCTACGGAAAAATTACCCCGACTTCATATACAGATCCTGCAGTCGTTGACATGAATAGGTTTTCTGCGCGTCTTGGTCAAGCTGTGAAGCCGGGAGCGTATCTTGTGGATGCGTATCCAATCCTGCGTTTCGTACCAGGCTACCTGAGTCAGCTGAAGGCATGGAACAGAGAAGAAATGGTTTTCTATGACGAGCAGTTAGACGTAGTGCGAAGACAGATGGTTCGTAATTTTCTTGTGATGATAGATATGCTCGCTCACCGCTGTGAAGCGTGAGGGGATTGCAAGGCCATCCTTTGCGAGGTTCATGTTAGAGAACCAGAAACAGTACCAGATCGGAGATAAGGAATTGGCATTCCTCGGAGGAGTGGTGTTTGGGGCCGGCACTGATGCGGTAAGTTCTTACATTGCATCGCGTCTTCACTCGACAACTGTTGTAGACTACGTCCGCAATCACAATTATGATGATGGCTGCTGCCACTCATACAGATGCGCAGGCTCGCGTACAAGAGGAACTCGATGACGTCGTGGGGCGTACGAGGCGTAGGTTATCCCTTTTCTTTATTCGTCTACTGACTGAGATAGCTCCTGATTAGTGCCTACGTTTTCCGATCAGGAAATGCTGCCGCAGGTTACCGCGTTCATGCTCGAGAGTCTCAGGTGGAGACCTGTCAGTTTTGGAGGTACGTTTTATTTGAGTTGTGATGACGTGATGTTGAACGACCACTTGCACTACAGGCTTCGCGCATCGCGCGAGTAAGGACATCATTTGGAAGAACTACCTCATTCCTGCAGGTGCGACTGTTATTGGCAACCATTGGTCAGTACGCAATCATTTTCGTCCTCTCACCTTTGGGTCTGACGCTCGTGCTTCAGGGCTATCGCAAACGATCCCGAAGTCTTCCCCGATCCACACAGGTTTAATCCTCAGCGTTGGATTGACGATGCAGGTCGTGTGCGCGATGATCTCCGGTTTTTCACTTTTGGCTTTGGCCGTCGGTGAGTAGTATCGTTCATCTCTCGACCATTTCTTATGCCTTACTTGAAAATATCAGAGTGTGTCCCGGTCAACATCTCGCGAATCGGTCGATCTTCATCAATACGGCTCTCATTATGTGGGCTTTCTGCCTTTCGGAGAATCCTGCAGCGAAGATTGACACGCTTGCATTCTCGGACACTTCGAACATACAAGCTGCTCCGTTTGAGATATGCTTTGCGAAGAGGGTCGATGAGAACGTGATCAGGGAACTATGCGCACCGGACAAATAAAAGGTGTTTATTGAATTTTTGTGCAAAGGAGCTCCTCTTGCGTTTTTTCGTTGTCTATCCGATAGATTTTTTTTTAATCCTTGATTATTGTCCTTTGGGGCCGGACCCTATGATGGACATTACCTACACCTATGTACTTTTGTTCGTTGTTCACTATGTAATCCATGTGTCAGTCTTTTGCAATGGTTCTGGCGCGAGCGAGAACAGTTTGGCCTTTTCAGGCGTTGGGTTATTGGTGGGTGATTGCTTCCTTCCGTCGTTGCCTCTTCCCTTCTACTCCTCTTCCTCTGGGGGCGATGCGTCTCTGAAAATGCTCTCCAACCGCTTCATTCTTGAGTACGGCCCTCATGCATTTTCCTTCGTTTAACAGATGCTTGAGATTGCAGTTGTGTGAGCCTACTTCCTATCCGTCGGCGCCAGGCGCCAAGGGCTTGCGCTGAAGCTAGACCTTTGCACAGCATAATTGTTTGAACTCCGAAATATGCATGCAATGCCATGCATCTTTGTGCCAGGCCGCAGGCGTCGTACCCTAGAACCGTAGGACGTCGGGAACGAAACTCCCAGCATGTCTGTCTCGGACGTCAAGCAAGATTTTGGGCCAGAAATATTAATGTCACGTCTACCAGATAAACCCAAATTTCTTCCGTCCAAATACTTCTCGGGGCATACCGACCCATTAACATGTGTAGCTCTTTTTCCAGATAGCAAAATGATTATTACTGGGTCCTATGACCGCAGGGTTCGCCTTTGGGATGTAGGAAGTGGTCAAGCATCAGGGGAACCCCTTCGAGGACACAAGGTTTCGGTCAATGTGGTTGCCGTTTCGCCCAATGGGACGATGTTCGTGAGCGGAGGCGGGGACGGCAGGATTTTGATATGGAACGCAACGACGCGTACTTTGGCAACAGCGCCCATTCAAGCACACTCGAACACGATCAACTCCATTTCCTTCTCTCCCGACAGTGCTACCATCGCCTCCATAGCAGGCACAACAATCAAAATATGGGATGTGGGCACTGCGAAGCTGATCATGGATATCAAGTCCACGACCTTTGAACGCCAAGTTGCGTTCTCTCCTGAAGGTAGCAGAATTGCTTCCGTATCCCACATAGCTCCAGATCAGCAAATGTTGCGAATTTGGGATGTGAAGACGGGAAAACCAGCAGCAGTCAGCCCTATAGCTGGCCATACGGGTGGGCTGTTGTCTGTGGCATGGTTCCCCAATGGACAGCGTCTGGTCACTGCATCGCTCGATAGAACGATCCGCGTCTGGATCTCGGAGACTGGTTGTCAAGAAGGACATTCACTTGGTGGCGATGCGGCCTGGATGGCTGACTACGTTGCTGTCTCTTCTGACGGGAAGCTCATTGCCGCTCTTTGTGGAGATCACTCTATACGACTCTGGAATGCTATTACTCTTGATCAGATTCAACTCGTGCTCCAGCATGTTGAACCAGTGCTCTGCATGGCTATTTCAGCTGATATCCGTTTTATCGTTGGTGGCTGTGGCGACAAGAAATTGTGTCTATGGAACATCGAAAGCATCACGCAGCATCAACATAACTCAGGACCGTTGTCGACTCTTGGGCTGGAGAACTAACAAGACGTGAGCAGGCTACCTCTTCATTTGTTTGCTGAATACAAACCACCAGCTAGTCGGCACCCGACTCGTCACTACCGGATCAGTCTCCAATGAACCTCATGTACCCAGAGGTACAGACCAGCCCTGAACAAACTGTGTCGCAGGCTGTAATCACATCCCACGAACCACTCCCTCTGGAGGTAGGATTCAATCAGGCTTCTTCCTCTGCATGCTCGCTAACAGTAGCTTCTCCAGCCTCCTACGACAGCCAAGAAAGATACAGATCCTGTAGCTTCTCCCCCGGAACACAGCCATTTCCGAAAGTGGTGGAGACAGGCCCTCAATTTCTGGAATGCTGGAAAGCATTTGTCGTCTCAAGTGAATATTTACCTTTTTTGAGACCAAACACGATATTGACAGATTGTATATTTAGCACAGAATTGCTGAAATCGAGCCGTGCTCCGACGAGATGAAAAATATAAGTACGAACCAAGGTCAAAGTCCTGCTCAGGATATTCTGGACGAGTTCAATCGCTATGTCATGAACGAAATTCCAATTCATCTGATCTATCTTCCAACGATGGAACTCGTCGGACGGAACTTCGTGAAGAATCATTTCCAGGATCGCATCAAGGAGATTACTGAAGATTTGGTAGTCGAAGCTCAAGCACGCTTCGTGCCGCCGTTGACGAGAGAAAAAGTCGTCCCGACTCTTGTCCGGCGCAAAGTCGAATATGGTATTCTCTCCCATCGGTGGCTAGATTCAGGAGAACCTTCATACCAAGATATGATGGAGAGGAAGCTGTCTGGCGGCTCGGGCTCTTCGAATGTCGAATATTTGTTGTCCAACATAACGTCTCGGCCGAAGGCCGGTCGTCATACATTGCACATCTCGCACAGTGAGAACAAAGTGCAGAGCCCTGGCTACAAGAAATTGCAAAAGTGTTGCGAAGAGGCCAGACGTCTTGACCTACATTTTCTGTGGTCAGATACATGCTGCATTGACAAGAATAGTAGTGCGGAGCTTGACGAGTCGATCCGGTCAATGTTTCGGTGGTACCGAAATTCGTCCATCTGCATCGCGTATCTCGGGGGGACAACTGTCATTGAAGACTTGAGATTGGAAGAGTGGTTCATGAGAGGATGGACTTTACAAGAACTCCTGGCGCCCAGGAAGATAAAATTCTTCAACAAGGATTGGCAGCGACTGACCGATCAAGACGATGACAAGGAAGAGGATACTCCTCTCATGACGGTCCTGCAAGAAGTTACTGGAATTCCTGAAACAGAACTCATCGATTTCGAGCCCGCTCCTCGCTATATTGATAAGCGGATGACCTGGAATGCGCAACGAAGAACTACGCGGGCAGAAGACGTTGCTTATTCGCTCATGGGAATGTTTGACGTCAGCCTACAAATCGCATACGGAGAAGGTGGAGAGCGTGCATTTGGGAGGCTTATTGAAGCCATCATGCAAGCTGGCGGGGATTCATCGGTGCTCAACTGGGCAGGAGAGCCGGCCAAACATCATGCATCATTTGCGCTTCCCGCATCGCCATTGAGCTTTGTGGGACATCCCGACATCGTCACGATAGGTCGACTTGACCTGATGTTGACCAGCAGAGGATTGCGTATTCCGTTGGTCGTTGTACCGCTTGAAATGACTAAACCCGAATTTGATGGCCGGCCCATCATAAATCCCAAATTTTACTGTCCACACCATGGGATCGGTGAGGTCAAGATCGACTCCAGAGGTTACGGGTTCAAGCCAATATTCAGACAGTATGCACTAGGCATATTCCACTATATCCCTGCAGAAGATTCGGCAAACCCAGGTCTTCCTAAACAAGTGGCAGCTTATCTCCTGGAAAGAAGTGAGGTGGATGCACAGGAAGGTGCACCGGTTGGGCTGTCACGACAGTATCGCTCTTTCGAGGATGGGTGGAGAAGGATACCCACCGGATTCATCTATGTGGAACTTCCCGGTGTACCTGATTTTGCCTCTTTGTGGTACGTTGATCGCACCTGTCTGGAAACTGTTTACTTGTAGGAACTTTTACGACCATGCAAAGCATTATTATATCTAGCTTGAGCTTAGCTGTATGTACGGGGTACTGTTCTGTGCCTGAGCCCCTTCAAAATCGAATTTTCATAATTACTACCTATTTCATGCTGTGTTAGCAGGCTGCCTTGCACTGACCGCAGTGTTGGGATACGCCATAGGGTCGACCGAACTCTCGTTTCTCCATACACGTGACGTTGTTACTCCCGAATAGGAACTTTTAGTGAAAGTGACCTGGAACCTCTTTTGGGAAATTGATCCGTTGGAAAGTTTCGCCGATTCAATGCGACTTGGCAAACACCCTCATCGGATTCGATCCAGTCCGACTCGGAGTCATCCGTCCGCGTTCAAAGGAGATTCATGGTCACAATTAAAATTGCCATTTTGATTGTCATTTTTGTCCATGCAACTCATAGTGGGACTATGGCATCCTTCGCAACTCATCATGCATCAAGAGCTGATAAGCTTGCTGGCAGCTGGTGAGTCACGATGAAACGACTCAGAGTACACCATGAATCATTGTTTTGCGAGAAAGACACTACATTCAGTCACATGTCTAATGAATTTAGTTCATGACACTAAGTTCACAGCCTTGCGCACTGCGCAGCGAACGCAGACAGACTAGTGCCTTCATGTCTTAAGTTGATCCCGAGGGCAGTGGGCAGGCATGCGGCACTTACAATGACCTTGGTCCTTAGCAGTTTGACAGTTCAAACTTAGTTCAACTTCAAGTTGTCCTTGAGGGTCATTCTCGACTATAGTCATGATAACTTTGCCTGAGGCTTCACTTTTAGCGTTGTTCCTAGAGACTTTGTTCTACGGTGCGTCACCGACCTCTGGATGAAGTTGTAATATTCAATTTCCTTCCTTATGTAGGCGTATTCTTCACTTTTTACTGGTTGGCCCTGGTCATACTGCTTAAGAAACGTGGTATTCAACGGGACCTCCTCATCCCGGTAGCAACATTGCTGCTCTGCATTGCAACGGCTGTAAGTGTAATAACAACCTTTGGGAAAACAGTTCAACAATGTTGTAGCATCTAATCATCAATTTCGTTCGAGCACTAGAGGCGTTCGTATTCAATGTGGATACAATCGGCGCGGATGCCTACTACTCCAACCTCGCTTCACCGTTAGGACTCGCAAAAACCGCACTTTACATTACGCAGCCCACTGTCGCTGATAGTGTCCTTGTGAGTTTCTTCACTTGCCATATCGTTCTCCCCTTGAATATGGCAGTAGATTTGGCGATGCTATGTGCTCAACAATAGAAGCCTCTTGGTCGGCATTCCTGGTTGTATCGTGCTGTTGGCCAATGGAGGTAAGCATCTCGTCGAAAGATATTATTTAGAGACCGCCTCATCCCATGACACCTCGCAGCGGTTGGGTACTACATTGTCTGGTCCCTTTCTCAAGCCATCGCAGGGTCGACCGCTCTCACCACCATTCCTGGGTTAATCGTAACTTTCTATACATTGACCATGTTTATTAGTATCATTTGTACCAGTACGTCTATTCTATGGCTAATCTGCAGGCTCATGACGAGTAGGATGTGACAGCTTTAATCTCCTGGCGCATCTGGCGCAGTCGCCAGTCCATGTCAGACGGCTCCGCTGATCTTTTACCCGTGATGATCGTCATCGTCGAAGGCGGTGCTATATATGCTACCAGTGTCCTTGCACTCCTTCTAGCATTCTTGACAGGATCAAACGGCGAATACCCCGCGATGGATATTGGCCCTCCTGTCGTGGTGAGTTCTACTTGGCTCAAACGCAACTGCTTATAAGACTTTTCTTTAGGGGATCGTATTCTGCCTCATCATCCTGCAAGTACACTTTCATGTAGGTAACAACCCCCAACCCACCAGCCCACCAAAGCCCTTTACCATTCTCTTTGGAGAGCGAGGAGAGCAGAATGTGAGCCATAGCATGGAACCGATGATTGAGGAGACGGAGATCATTCGGTTTGACGTGACGCGCAGCCGACGACTCTCAGGAGATGATTGTTAATTGTTTTCGAAGTTGGACCCATTTCTGCTTTTCTGTGCGTTTACTAATATCCATGTATTGTCTTCTACTGCGAACCAGTCCATATCTGTCACCTCGCTGTACATCACACACGGACACAACCTGCAGCCGCAACATTAACCCCACTGATGCTACTAGTACGTGAACATTACCCGCGAAAGTTTGAACCCCAAGTTTGAACTAGTCTATCGCCATTATGCCACTCCGACATATGACAGGCACCCATTGACGCCACCGGTTGTTATCTTGTCCGGATGACACGATCCAATTGTTGCTAACTTTGTGACTGGCGGTGTTCAAAGCCATGAGGTCGTTCTTTCGTACGCTGCCATGTCAGACCACCGCTGGTCGAAATTCGACAACAATCTGCAATTACCAAATAGTCAGGCGCTCAAGAACAGGATGACCGCTATGATTCGGAAACTATCCAAACGGTTCTACCCAATCAGAGGCTCAAGGCTTCGTATCACATGTCTAATATATGTAAGGATGCGGTTGATCCTGCGGAAGAAATTTGCATCGGCTCCATGTGCATGCTCCACCTGAGCTCCACATGCACTCCCAATCGCTCAAGCGCTCGCTATCCATGTGCGCTCGGCGGTCTCCTATTTGTGTGCGTTCTTCGCTTATCTCCGTGTCTCTAATTTTGCAATTTAGTATTGCCTGACTTGCATCATCTTTTCTTTCAATACAGCGCGTTCGACCTGGACCGTAAATCGGAAACAGTTTCCCCTGCGATCTGCTTATAGGACATTCAATGGATATCAAGGACTGACACTTGAGAACGCCGTGCTTGATCTGCGCACAGATTGGTTTCCATACGGACAGCTATACACCGCACTTTAGAAGTGTGGCGTCGCTGAGACATTCAAACGCTATCTTCAAGAGAAGAGGAAAAGATAAGAGCAGACTCGGAACATCCGAAGGTGAGCGGAGCGCTTGTATCGGCGTATAAGCAGACCTGCACAGAAATCCCTTCGAAAAGACGAGCCGCGCAGCGGTAATCACTTGTACTCCATAGTCTGCCCAAATCTACGTGGATATGTAATCATATCATATTGAGTGCGGTGCTGCCAGATTGTAAATCAGAAAGGTAAAAGCTATCTCCTTTAGTCTGATCTGCATCGCACAGATCGAAAATGATACGCGAGGACAGGATCATCTGCGAGACATTGCAAAGATAGAGAGGCGCGATTTGGTGGATGGTTGGGTACCCACCGGATTAATCTATGTGGAACTTCCCGGTGTACCAGATTTTGTTTCTTTGTGGATGTTAATTGCACCTGTACATGAAAACTGTTTACTTGTAGAAACTTTTACGGTCATGCGCTGTATGTACGTGGGTACTGTTCTGTGCCTAACCCCTTCTGAGTTGCGGTTCATGTTGACCGCTTTTCAGCCATACACGTGACGTCGTGACTCCCGAATAAGAACCTTTGGCGACTTGTTTTGCCGAGAACGAGCCTTGGAAAGTTTCGCCCAGCACCTTAGGCCTTCAGTCTCAGGAGGATTCGTGCCATTATGGTGAATACGAATATAATTGTCATTTTTTAATCCAACCTGGGGTCGGACCACACACACCCTTCGCAATTCCTCGGGCCTCCTCATGCATCAAGCTAGCTCAAGAGCCAAGCTTGCTGGTGAGTCGTGATGAAACAGCACAAGGTTACAGCCTGAGTGCACTCATGTTTTGCAGCTCATTCGATCACATTTCTATTTTAGTTCCAATCAAAACTAATCTCACAGGTTTTTGTCAGCCTTGCACAGCGAACACAGACTAGTGTCTCTATGTAGACTGATCTCGGGGGCAGTGAGTGTTCCGTGTCACTTACTATGATCTTGGTTGTTGCCAATTTGACAGTCGAAACTTAGTTCAGCAACTTCAACTTGTCCTTGAGGGACACTTTCGACTATAATCATGATATCTTTGCCCGAAGCTTCGCTTTTAGCGTTGTTCCTAGAGACTTTGTTTTACGGTGCGTCACCAACCTCTAAAAGAAGTTATAATATCTAATTTCTTTCCTTATGTAGGCATTTTCTTCACTTTTTACTGGTTGACCCTGGGCATACTGCTCAAGAAGTATGGTGTTCAACGGGGCCTCCTTCTCCCGGTAGCAACCTTGCTGCTTTGCATTGCAACGGCTGTAAGTGTAATTACACCCTTTGTGAAAATAGTTTGACATTGTCGTTAGCATCTAATTATCGATTTCGTTCGAGCGCTAGAGGCGTTCGTTCTCAACGCGGATACAATCGGTGCGGATGCCTCCTACTCCAACCTCGCTTCGCCATTGGAACTCGCAAAAACCGCTCTTTACGTCACACAACCAACTGTCGCTGATAGTGTCCTTGTGAGTTCCTCCACTTGCCATATCGTTCTCTCTGAATGGACAGTAGGTTTGGCGATGCTATGTTCTCAACAATAGAAGCCTCTTGGTCGGCATTCCTGGTTGTATTGTGCTGTTGGCCAATGGAGGTAAGCATCTCGTCGAAAGATATCATTCGAGGACCACCTCATCTCATGATATTCCGCAGCGATTGGGTACTATATTGTCTGGTGCCTTTCTCGAACCGTCGCAGGGACGAGTGTTCATACCACCATTCCTGGGTTGATCACAACTTTCTACATATTGACCATGCTTATCAGTATCGTTTGCACCAGTACGTTTATTCTATGGCTAACCTGCAGGCTCATGACGAGTAGGATATGATAGCTTTGATTTCCTGGCGCATCTGGCGCAGTCGCCATTCCATCTCAGGCGGCTCCGCTGATCTTTTACCCGTGCTGATCGTCATCGTCGAAGGCGGCGCTATATATGCTACCAGTGTCCTTGCACTCCTTCTAGCATTCTTGACGGGATCAAACGGCCAATACCCCGCGATGGATATTGGTCCTCCTGTTGTGGTGAGTTTACTTGGCTAAAACACGACTGTTTACAAGACTTTTCTTTAGGGGATCGTATTCTGCCTCATCATCCTGCAAATACACTTCCGTGTAGGTGTCAACCTCCAACCCAGCAGCCCATCAAAATCCTTCACCAATCTCTTTGGAGAACAAGGAGAGCAGAACGTGGGCTATGGCATAGAACGGATGATCGAGGAGACAGATCATTCAGTTTGACGTGATGTACAGCCAACGACTCTCAGGAGATGACTGTTGATTGTTTTGGAAGTTGAACCAATGTCTAATTTTGCGCGGGCGTATACTTACTAATGTCCATATATCCTCTCATTAATATTGGTCTTCTGCTGCAAACCAGTCCATGCCTGCCACCTTTCAACTGCAAGATCAATCCCGCTGATGCTACTGGTAAGCGAAAATGTTGCCCACGAGAGTTGGAACCCAAGTTTGAGCTAATACCTGAGAGCTATGCTACTCTGACATATGACAGGCACCCGACTGGTCGCTATCTTGTTCGAACTTCGAATGTCATCTACAGTTGGATTTATATACAGAGGTACCGTAGTATCATGCAAAGGTGGTAAAGCACTGATGTATTGATACGTACAACATCATGCGATCAAATCTGCAGGGTCCAGACAACTTGTAGAGATATGAGGACTGTGTCGCCAGTGCTCTTTCATAGTATGCCACGATTCCATGGACGGACAAGCAAGAATGTATGCCAAGGGGCTGGCAGGGGCCTTGTCAACGAGAACGGAACCAGGCTGTTTTCCGTGGTGATCAGCAGGTCACCAAGCCAGTCTGTCTTGACTTCATATACGGGTGTCTCCTGGTCTTGACCTTGTCTCCGTCTGACTTCTATGATAGGAAATGCGATACAAGGCAGATGCAGCCGGCGTTGGGAGAAACGAGGTGCGCTTAGGTTATCAAGTGTGGTGTATGTTCTCAAAGCCAACTCTGCAACCACAGCACTTCGTGGAGAGGAGACTGATGCGTGAATATCATCTTCAGAGAGAGATAGTAGAACGTGTGGCGAAGCTTCGTACGATGTGATGGTGACTGAATCGGACATGAAGACGCGGATATGTAATTCATATATTGCTTGAAATGCAAACCGTAAATAAAAGTTATTTTCTGTACTCTGATCTGCATCGTGCAGATCGAAAAGATTACTTGAGGACAGGATCATCTGCAAGACATGTCAAGGATAGTCTGACGCAATTAGTGTATGGACCGACAGTAAACACGGGAGTGAGGAGAGTGAGATTAATTAGAAACGAGGTTCGGGCGCTTCGGTTGTGCAGCCTGCTAGAAGCTGTGAAGCGAACACGAGGATGTGCCAGCTCAAACTTCCAGTGCGCTTTTGACCTAACGCTCATCGTGTCTTGGTATCAACACGTCGTGACCTGCTGAGGAGCATATCGTTGTAAGTGATTATTTTGGACTTTGTGAGATGGAAGCTGAAACGAAGCTCCGCCTAGATGTCGTCACCCTTCGAAAGACAAGAGACCTCGAGGATAATGTCTTGCCAGAAATTTGAGGGACACACCCGTTGTGTCCGCGGCGCCATACATCTACCAGGTGGACAACGGATAATGACTTGTTCATCAGACGGCTCGCTGCGGGTATGGAACTTGAAGAGTGGGAAGCAGATAGGAGACGACTGGCGGGACGGAGACAGTGCGGTATGGACCATAGCGTTGTCTCCGGACGGGAAGAAAGTGGTCAGCGGGAGTTGGGATGGCGGAGTGAGGGTGTGGGACATGGACACAGGCAAAGTCATCGTGAAATGGATGGGGCATACAAAGGCAGTGTTTTCTGTCTGCTGGAGTGGAGACGGTCAGCGGGTCTTGAACGGATCCTCCGATGGGACTGCAAGACAATGGGATGTAGAGAGCGGAGAGGTAAACCTCAAGACAGGGCACGAATCCGTGTTTGCAGTGGTCTACTCGCCAGACACGACCATGTTTGCAACTGGCGGATACAAACAATCTATCACGATCTGGGATGGCAAGACAGGCAAGCTTGTCGCTACTCTTGAAACTGATTTGGTGCGGTGTCTGGCTTGGACTCAGGATGGAAAAACCCTTATACTATCAGGGTCAGCCGATAGCTCGATTAGGACATGGAGCACTACAACTTGGAACCAGACCGCAGCGTTGGATGCGCACACTTCTTTGGTCGAATCCATTGCAATATCTCCGAATGGCCGCATCCTCGCAAGTGCATCATATGACAAGACAACACGATTATGGAACCTCGACAACAACCAGCCCATCAGTTCGCCCCTCTACCATGCGAATTGGGTGAATTCTGTGTCATTTTCGGCAAATGGAAAGCTACTGGCCACTGGCTGCGAGGACAATAATGCGTACACTTGGGATGTTTGTGGGATACTAAAAGAAGCTGGCCTTAGCGAACTTATGTTGGACAAGCAGGTCCGTGTCACTTTTTATCATCAGGTCCTATTTGCTGATATCCTATCGCAATTGAATCTATTCCTTCTAGGCTAAGCCTACACCACGTCCAGTCCGTCAGCCAATCATCGTCCCTCAGCGCCGGGTACCCCATGGTTTTTTTGACGACATACCATATCGGGCTCACGTACGTCTTTAACGTCTAATCCAGTGCTGTTTTTCCTGACTTGCATGTTCTCAGCACGCATCGCATGCAAGCACCCTTCGTGACCGATTTTCCTCTTTATTCCGCCGCATACACCCAGACGCCCATGGCCACGACACGTCTTCGCCACCCCGCCCTTTCCACTGGGTTCGAAGTCGTCTCTCTGGGAGACCAACCGGTGAAGATATCGAGCTTCGCGAGCGTCCCTCAGCAGTAGTCGATGTTCCATATGCCAAGGGCAAACGTGTATGTTGTCTGTTTGCTTCACGAATATTCAAATACCATCTCATACAACACAGAGGAACGCATGTGCAAGAGAAAGATGAATGAAAATCATTCCATTGAAACCTGGGAACCCTGCGGCGAGCACCTCACTTCCTCCCAATAGCAATACCGCACAACACTCCAATGGCGCGTCTCAAGCCCAGTCTTCGCAAGCACAGGCTGCTGTCCCCCCTTCCACCGCACCTCCTGCCGTCACTAACACACCTTCAAGCGCTAATCCTCATGTAACAATCAGACATGCTGGACGCTGGACTCGCTTCTGGCTTCTTATTTGTTGTACCTCTACTGAGTATACCCATGATCATCAGTAATACATCCCGTCTGCTTCCTTGTCCTTTACGAAGATTTCCCATTTCATCCTTCCAGTATATGAAATGGAGACAAATTTGAAATTCGAGGAACGCTTTACATATCACGATCGATTCTATTTTTCGTCGTTGGCAACAAGCCTTCATTAATCAGGAAAGCCACTCTTCCATGTACTAAAATGAAAAAAAAAACACTTGCATCTGCGTGCTCCAGAAATGATACATATGTAGATTGGCTCCGGTCACATCAAGTAGGTAGCGAATCAGTCTACTCAGCTGACAGAAACACTTGCCTACAAGCCACCAATGCTTCTCGATACATCTCGAAAGCGTGACATCTTTTCCAACCTCAGTACATGCGGGTAAAGTCAGTTGAACCTTCGCGAGATCCCCTCTCACGCCCATTACCTGCCCACCAGTCGATGTCGAACCAATGTTAGTCACCAGGAGCTCGTTCTTGGTGAGTTTCGAAACCTTTATTTGTTTCTTCTCCTCTATATGAACGTTTATCAAACACGGGAGACGAAACAAACTGATTTCAAGCTCCAAATTCTCTCTAGAACGCGATGACATATCCAAAAACGAGCATGCTCACCGGTATAGACCTTCGGGAGCTTCTCCAATCGCACCCAGTACTTGACCGACGAGACAATCCGCTCTGCACAACGTAGGATCAAACTTGGTGCGAATACCAATCAGTCCTCCTGAAACTGCAAACTGCAAGCGATTGTTCTCAGCGTGCAGAGAGACAATCCGGCTGGAAACAGGCTTGCACGGTTCCGGCCCTGAGTGTTTTTCGTTACGATCCCGGACAAATCTTGACTTCCTACCCTAACCCGTGAGAATGAAACCACCAGCAACACCGGCTTTGAGTTCACGGACCTCAGCACCAGGTTTGTTGACATCGAAGGAACGGATGAGACTGAGATCAAAAAGCACAGTCGCGGACAGGGATAGGTAGACGCTTTGCAATGACAGCGTCGATGTTGTATTTCGGTTGCATAACAGAACGATGAGTGACGACCGTGCCTGTTACGAGAATTGAAACAACATTGGATGATCCATGCGCCACCGAAGACCCACCCTTAATAAATACAACAATTGCTCAAGAGCCTGATCAAGTCGACCTTGTTCTGCAAAATATGGATGCTTCCCAGCTTCATGATTTCAACCCTGGCAAAGTGCTCCGATGTCTGCGGCTGAGAACATGTTTCGTTTCCTGCGATTAGAAAAAGAGCAGCGTTCATGACAACATAGAAAAGAATGCGTGAAGACGAGATCATCTGCAAGACATAGCAGAAGTGGTGAGGCGCAATTTGGTGTACGGACCGACAGTAAACAAAGCAGTCACGATAGTGAAGTCGACGAGAAATAAGGCTTGGGCGCTTCAGTTGCACAGCCTGTTAGAAGCTGTGAAGCGAACCCATCAAAATCCCAGGGCACTTTTGACTTGGCGCTCTTTGTGTCTTGGTATCAACACGTCGTGACTCGTGACCTGCTGAGGAACATATCGTTGTAACTTGTAAGGGATGATTTTGGACTTTACCGGATGAAAGCTGAAATGGAGCTCCGCCTAGATGTCTTCACCCATCGTTGGAAGACAGGAGATCTCGAGCATGAAGCCTCACCGGAATTTTGAGGGACACACCAAATGGGTCCGCGGCGCCATACATCTACCAGGCGGAAAACAGATAATGACCTGTTCGTCAGATGGCTCGCTGCGAGTATGGAACTTGAAGAGTGGGAAACAGATAGGAGGCGACTGGCGAGATGGTGATAGTCCAGTGTGGACCATGGCGTTGTCTCCGGACGGGAAGAAAGTGATCAGCGGGAGTGAGGATGGCGGAGTGAGGTTGTGGGACATGGACACAGGCAAAATCATCGTGAAATGGATGGGGCATACAAGACCAGTGATTTCTGTCTGCTGGAGTGGAGACGGTGAGCGAGTCTTGAGCGGATCTGACGATGGGACTGCAAGACAATGGAATGTAGAGAGCGGAGAGACATACCTCGCACCAATCAAGACGACATGGCACCAACACGTGTTGGCAGTATTCTACTCGCCAGACGTGACCATGTTTGCAACTGGTGAAGCCAAACGAGCTTTCATCAAAATTTGGGATGCCAAGACAGGCGAGCCTGTTGCTACTCTTGAAGCAGCTGATTCGGTGTGGTGCCTGGCTTGGACTCAAGATGGAAAAACGCTTATATCAGGGTCCCGCGATGGCTCGATTAGGACATGGAGTACTACAACTTGGAAACAGATCGCACTGTTGGATGGTCACACTGACCCTGTCGAATCCATTGCAATATCTCCGAATGGCCGCATCCTTGCAAGCGCATCCTTTGACAAGACAGCACGATTATGGAACCTGGACAACAACCAGCCCATCGGTTCGCCCCTCCAGCATCCAGATTATGGGAGTTCCGTGTCGTTTTCGGCAGATGGAAAGCTACTAGCCACTGGCTGCTTCGACAATAATGCGTATACATGGGACGTTGGTGGGATACTAAAAGAAGCTGGCCTTAGCGAACTTCTGTTGGACATGCCGCCGGTCCTTGCTGTACGTGACACTTTTTATGATCAGGTCCTATCCCATCGCAATTGAACCTATTCCTTCTAGGCTGATGCTACACCACGTCCAGGCCGTCAGCCAATCATCGTCCCCCAGCGCCGGGTGCCTCATGGTTTTTTTGATGACTTACCAGATCGGGCTCACGTACGTCATTAGTGTCTAATCCAGTACTGTTTTTCCTGACATGTTCTCAGCACGCATCGCATGCAAGCACCCTTCGTGACCGGTTTTCCTCTTTATTCCATACCGGCGCCCATGATACATCTTCGCGACCCCATCCTTTCCACTGGGTTCGAAATTGTCTCTCTGGGAGATCAAGCGGTGAAGATATCCAGCTTCGCGAGCATCCCTCAGCAGTAGTCGATGTTCCCTATGCCAAGGGCAAACGTGTATGTAGTCTTCCTCCTTCTTGAATATCCAAACCCCATCTCATACAGCACAGAGGAACGCATCAGCAAGAGAAAGACGGATGAAAATAATTCCATTGAAACCTGGGAACACTGCCGCAGGCCCCTCACGTCTTCCCAATAGCAATACCACACAACATTCTAATGGCGCTTCTCAAGCACAGTCGTCGCAAGTACAGGCTGCTGTCTCCACTGCCTCCACACCTCCCGTCGTCACTCACACAACACTAAACACCAAACCTCATGTAACAATAAGACACGCTGGACGCTGGACTCGTTTTTGGGTGTCTATGTGCTGTTCCTCCTCTGAGTATACTGACGGTCATCATTAATCTCCCCTTCGTCTTTCAAAGATATTCTTATAATTCTGTTGCGCTTCCACTGATCACGAGTATACCCATGATCATCAGCGATATATCCCGTCCGTTTTCCTGTCCTTTATGAAGATCTCTTCCATCTCATTTCTCCAATACATGAAATGAAGACATAAAGTCGCTTATCGCACCCTTTACATACCACAGTCGATTCTATTTTTTGTCTTTGCCAACAAGCCTTCACCGATCAGGAAAGCGACTCTTCCCAATAAACATGTGTACTACTGAAATGAAAAACACTCGCATTTGCGTGCTTCAGAAATGATACATATGTAAATTCGCTCCGGTCACATCAAGTAGGTAATGAATCAGTTTACCGAGTGGACAGGAATACTTGCCTACAGGCCGTTAGTTAGGGGGCAGGAACAAACTGATTTCAAGCTCTAGATTTTCTTAGAACCCAAAACGAGGATGCTCATCAGTATACATCTTGGGAACTTCCCGACCGCACCTAGCACTTGGCGAATGAGACGATCCGCTCTGCACAGGTAGGATCAATCTTGGTCCGGATACCAATCAGCTCTCCTGGAACCGCAAGTGATTTTCTCGGCGTGTAGAGAGACGGTCCTGCTGTAAATGGGCCTGTATGCTCCCAGCCCTGAGTGTCCTTCGTGACAATACCCGGACAAATCTTGACTTCTTGCTCTAGTCCGTAGGAAATCTATAAGGACAGAATCACCGGCGACACCGCCTTTGAGCTCATCGACTTCTGCACCAGGCTTGTCGACGTCGAAGGAACGGACAACGATGAGACAGGGATCAGAAGCAAAGTCGTGGACTGAGAGAGATAGACGCTATATAATGTATTCGTTGACAGCGTCGATGTCGTATTTCACTTGCCAGTGTATGTCGAAATGACGAGTGACGACTCAACCACCATGCCTGTTACAAGAATTAGTACTACATTGGGTGACACATCCCACTGAGGACCTACCCGAATGCAACAATTGATTTTCGGTGCTCAATTGGAGACTGTTCGAGTCAACCTTGTGATGTTTTCCAGCTTCATGATTTCGACCGTGGCCAAGTGCTCCGATGTCTGAGGTTGATGGCATGTTTCGTTTCCTGCGATTATAAGAGCAGCGTCTATGACTGGGCCTCCAACCATATTACCCTCCACACCTCTTTTGCATATCTTCGCAACATAAAGCTCATGTTCTTCCCAAATATGCAGGGCGACTTTGAGCTCAGCTCCCGCAGGCGGTAGCATCTCCAGTCTTGGGGCTGGGCAGCTCCTGGTCAAGATGCAATCTGCAGCTCTGAACCCGGTTGACTGCAAGATCAAGGACCCAGGTATGTTCGTGATTCATCACCTGTCGTTCTGGGAACGGATGATATTGTCGAGGAATTCTAGGGGAAGGTGTTGACGCACAATTATTTTCCTCGGGTTTACCCGTGTCTGCCCTTAACCTTGACACATGGCAAGTTCACTAATGAATTAATGACATTTCAGCAGTATACCTTGACCAATGCAAGCTTTACAGCAAAGATAAGTTATGAGAGGATTCGTTGGTCATATTGTCAGCTACATTTCATTCCACATTCCCGCAAGCGAGTCCTTCAATAGCGCAGCTACTTTTCTGCACTTGTGGGCTTTTACGGAAATCAATCGGGAGCTGGGACAATACCTCCTTGGACGAAATGTGTCGATGGCCACGAATCAAAGACACCTATTGTCATTCTCGGCGGTTCTTGCTCTGAGAGTCCATAAAGTAAGCGAAGCGAGACTTATTTCTTCTCCAACTGCATCCTAACGGTATTGCAGCTGTCCAACTCGCTCATCTCATCCTATCATCGCCACAGCCTTTCCAAGCAATGAAGAGCTTGTCAAGGACTACAGCGCAACTCATTTTTTTTATCACAACCTCTCTGGAAAACAACTGCTGACGGCCATCAGCAAAGTCACTGATGGCCCTGTCAAACTTCTATCTCGTTGCCAGAAACACAGTCTGTTGCATGGAATTGCTTGCAAACAATGGCACACCCGTTTTAACCGTTCCCACACCTTCACAAGCCCACATACTTCCCAGGACGAGGACAGCTCCCGGGCTATGGTCGAAAAACGGCTCTCAGAGGGTACTATACAGGTTTGTTCTGCGACCACTGTTTTGGATTTATGGCTCACAAGTGATGTAGCTGAACAAGTTTGAAGCCCTCCCTATTGTAGTATTGTGTGAGGGCTGGAAACGATGAGATCGGGACAAGTGTCTGGAACAAAGTTGGTTGCTCACCCTCAGGAAACATGGTAAACGCGAGGCCGTCAGCTTATTCCGTACCCTATGCGCAAAATCAATGTAGGTCTTTGTCCTACAATACGTGTTTATCTACTCATCATATCCCAGAATATATACTACTAATATCTGAGGACGGAACATTTGATCCTGCGCGAGCGATTCGCGTCTATCACATGTGCATGCACCACCTGAGCTCCATTCAAACGCTCCCTAGTACTATTCGTGTGCGCTCGGCAGTCCTATTTGTGCGTGTGTCTTCTGAGCTCCACAGCATTGCGATCACTCATTTCTCTCCCAAGTATGCAGACTCATGAAGATTTAAAATGGCTTGCCTTGCATCACCTTTGATTTCAATCCAGCGCGTTCAAGCTGGACTGTGAATCACAAACAGTTTCTCCTGCGACCTGCAACATTCGAGGGCTGTCAAGGGGGCTGACACCTGAGAATATCGTGCTTGACCTGCGCAGATTGGTTTGCACACGGACAGCTATACACCGCGCTTTCAGTAGTACAACGAGTCGTTGAGATATTCGAATGCTATTTCCGACAGAAGAGGAAAAGACAACAGCATACGGAACATCACATCTAAAGGTGAGCGGAACACTTGTATTGACGTATAAGCAGACCTGCACAGAAATCCCTTCGAAAAGACGAGCTGTGCAGCGGCAATCACATGTATTCCATAGTCTGCCCAAATCTGACAATCAAGACATGAACAACGCGGATATGTGATTGATATATTGAGCGCTGTGCAGACTGCAAATCAGAATGGTAAAAGCTATCTTAACTCTGGTCTGCATCGCGCAGATCGAAAAGAATACCGAGGACAGGATCATCTGCAAGACATAGCAAGGGTAGAGAAACGGAATTTGGTGTATGGGATGATCGGGACCGACAGTAAACACGGGTATTAGGATAGTGTGGAAGTCGATCAGAAACGAGGCTTGGGCGCTTCAGTTGCACAGCCTGCTAGAAGTTGCGCGGCGAACACGAGAACGTGCCAGTTCAAACTTCCAGCATTTTTGACCTAACACTCGTTGTGTCTTGATATCAACACATTGTTGTAAGTAATGGTTTTAAACTTTGTGAGATGAAAGCTGAAACGGAGCTCCGCCTAGATGTCTTCACCCATCGTTGGAAGACAGGAGACCTCGAGGATGATGCCTTGCCAGAAATTTGAGGGACACACCGATTTGGTCTACGGTGCCATACATCTACCAGGCGGACGGATAATGACTTGTTCATTTGACGGTTCGCTGCGGGTATGGAACTTGAAGAGTGGGAAACAGATAGGAGACGACTGGCAGGACGGAGACAGTCCGGTATGGACCATGGCATTATCTCTGGACGGGAAGAAGGTGGTCAGCGGGAGTACGGATGGCGGAGTGAGGTTGTGGGAGATGGATACAGGCAAAGTCATTGTGAAATGGATGGGGCATACAGAGGCAGTGATTTCTGTCTACTGGAGTGGAGACAGTCAGCGAGTCTTGAGCGGATCTCACAATGGGACTGCAAGACAATGGAATGTAGAGAGCGGAGTCCGAGAGGCAAACCCCACACCAATTGAGACAGGGCACGAATCCGTGCATGCAGTGGTTTACTCGCCAGACATGACCATGTTTGCAACTAGCGGATCCGGACGGCATACCATCAGAATCTGGGATGCCAAGACAGGTAAGCTTGTCCTTACTCTTGAAACTGAATTGGTGTGGTGCCTGGCTTGGACTCAGGATGGGAAAACCCTTATATCAGGGTCAGACGATAGTTCGATTAGGACATGGAGTACAACAACTTGGAAACAGATGGCAGTACTAGTGTTGGATGGGCACACTTGGGGTGTCGGATCCATTGCAATATCTCCGAATGGCCGCATCCTCGCAAGTGCATCCTGGGACGGCACAGCACGATTATGGAGCCTCAACAACAACCAGCCCGTCGGTTCGCCCCTTCAGCATCCAAATTGGGTGACTTCTGTGTCATTTTCGGCAGATGGAAAGCTACTAGCCACTGGCTGCGTCAACAATAATGCGTATACATGGGACGTTGGTAGGATACTAAAAGAAGCTGGCCTTAGCGAACTTCTGTTGGACAAGCCGGTCCTTGCTGTACGTGTCACTTTTTATGATCAGGTCTTATTTCCTGAGATCCTATCGCAATTCTTTTTAGGCTGACGCTACACCACATCCAGTCCGTCAGCCAATCATCGTCCCCCAGCGCCGGGTTCCCCATGATTTTTTTGACGACATACCACATCAGGCTCACGTACGTCATTGACGTCTAGTCCAGTACTATTTTTCCTGACTTGCATGTCCTCAGCACGCATCGCATGCAAGCACCCTTCGTGACTGGGTTTTCTCTTTATTCCGCCCCATACACCCGGACGCTGGCCACGACACGTCTTCACGACCCCGCCCTTTCCACTGGGTTCGAAGTCGTCTCTCTGGGAGACCAACAGGTGAAGATATCGAACTTAGCGAGCGTCCATCAGCAGTAGTCGATGTTCCGTATGCCAAGGGCAAACATGTATGTAGTCTTCCTCCTTCTTGAATATCCAAACCCCATCTCATTCAGCACAGAGGAATGCATCAGCAAGAGAAAGACGGATGAAAATAATTCCATTGAAACCTGGGAACCCTGCCGCAGGCCCCTCACGTCCTCCCAATAGCAATACCACACAACATTCTAATGGCGCTTCTCAAGCACAGGCTGCTGTCTCCACTGCCTCCGCACCTCCCGTCGTCACTAACACAACTCCAAACACCAATCCTCATGTAACAATAAGACACGCTGGACGCTGGACTCGTTTTTGGGTCTCTATATGCTGTCCCTCCTCTGAGTATACTGACAGTCATCGTTAATCTACCCTTCGTCTTTCAAAGATCTTCTTTGTCATCTCTTATAATTCTGTTGCGCTTCCACTGATCACGAGTATACCCATGATCATCAACGATATATCCCGTCCGTTTTCCTGTCCTTTATCAAGATCTCTCCCATCTCATCTTTCCAATACATGAAATGAAGACATAGTCGTTTATCGTACCCTTTGCTACTCTATGTTTTGTCTTTGCCAATAAGCCTTCACTGATCAGGAAAGCGACTCTTCTCAATAAACATGTGTACTACTGAAATGATAAACACTCGCATTTGCGTGCTTCAGAAATGACACATGTGTAGATTGGCTCCGGTCACATCAAGTAGGTAACAAATAAGTCTACCGAGTGGACAGGAATACTCGCCTACAGGCCGTTAGTTAGGGAGAAGGAACAACCTGATTTCAAGTTCTAGATTTTCTTAGAACACAAAATGAAGATGCTCACCAGTATAAATCTTTGAGAACTTCCCGACCGCACCTAGCACTTGGCGAACGAGACGATCCGCTCTGCACAGGTAGGATCAATCTCGGTCCGAATACCAATCAGCTCTCCCGGAACTGCAAGTGATTTTCTCGGCGTGCAAAGAGACGGTCCTGCTGGAAACGAGCCTGCACGCTCCCAGCCCTGAGTGTCCTTCGTTACAATATCTGGATAAACCTCGACTTCTTGCCCTAGTCCGTAGGACATCTATGAGGACAGAGCCACCAGCAACACCACATTTGACCTCATCGATCTCTGCACCATGCGTGTTGACGTCGAAGGAACGGACAACGGCGAGACGGTGATGGGAAGCAAAGTCGCGGACTGGGATAGATAGATGCTATATAATGTATTCGTTGACAGCGTGAATGTTGTATGTCGGTTGCGTATCGGAACGATGGCTAACGACTCGACCACCATGCCTATTAAAGAATTAGTACTACATTGGATGATCCATCCTACTGAGGACTTACACGAGTGCAACAATTGGTTTTTTGGCGCTCAATTGGAGATTGTTCTGAAGACAATGATGTTTTCCAGCTTCATGATTTCGACCGTCAGCAAGTGCTCCGATGTCTGCGGCCAAGGGCATGTTTCGTTTACTGCAATTAGAAGAGCAGTATCCATGACGAGATCGAAAAGAATATGTGAGGACAAGATCATCTGCAAGACATAGCAAAGGTGGCGAGGCGCAATTTGGTGCATGGACCGACAATGAATATGGGAGTTAGGACGGTGAGGTTGACACAGCGGGGAAACTGACCTTTTGCCGCCAGTGAAATTACATTCTAAATGTAATCCAGAGTGCTCTGGAACGCTCTAGGCTATGTCTGGAATGGTCTAGCCAGGTCCAGATCTGCTTTTGATTGAAATGTTGCAAGAGGTAAAACGTCGAAACCCCCGATGTGTGATCAGAAACGAGGCCCGGGCGCTTCCGTTGCACGGCCTGCCAAAAGCTGTGAGGCGAACACGAGGACGTCCCCAGTTTAACCTCCAGTGCACTGACGCTCATTGTGTCTTGCTGTCAACACGTCGTGACCTGCTGAGAAATATATATCGTTGTAAGTGGTGATTCCAAACTTTGTGGGATGAAAGCTGAAACGAAGCTCCGTCTAGATGTCTTCACCCATCACAATCGTTGGAAGGGAGGAGACCTCGAAGATAATGCCTCGCCAGAAATTTGAGGGACACACTGGCTCGGTCTTCGATGCCATACATCTACCAGGCGGACAACGGATAATAACTTGCTCAAGGGACGGCTCGCTGCGGGCATGGGACTTTGAAGAATGGGAAACAGATAGGAGACGACTGGCGGGACGGAGACAGTCCAGTGTACACCATAGCATTGTCTCCGTACGGGAAGACAGTGGTCAGCGGGAGTGAGGATGGCGGAGTAAGGTTGTGGGACCTGGACACAGGCAAAGTGATCATGAGATGGATGGGGCATACAGAGGCAGTAAATTCTGTCTGCTGGAGTCGAGACGGTCGGCGGGTCTTGAGCGGATCTGACGATGGGACTGCAAGACGATGGGATGTAGAGAGCGGAGAGACAAACCTCGCACCAATCAACACAGGGCACAAATCTGTGTTGGCAGTCATCTATTCACCAGACATGACCATGTTTGCAACCAGCGTATCCGAAGATTCCGAACACTGGCATGCCAAAATTTGGGATGCCAAGACAGAGAAGCTTGTCGCCACTCTTGAAACAGCTGATTCGGTGTTATGCCTGGCCTGGACTTCAGATACAAAAACACTTATATCAGGGCCATTCGAGGGCTCGATTAGGACATGGAGTACTGCAACTTGGAAACAGATTGCAGTGTTGGACGGGCACACTGAAACTGTTGAATCCATTGCAATATCTCCGAACGGCCGCATCCTCGCAAGCGCATCACATGACGGCACAGCACGATTATGGAACCTGGACAACAACCAACCTATCGGTTCGCCACTCCAGCATCCATATCCACATTACGTGACTTCTGCGTCATTTTCGGCAGATGGAAAGCTACTAGCCACTGGCTGCCTCGACGAAAATGCGTATACATGGGACGTTTGTGGATTACTAGAAGAAGCTGGCCTTAGCGAACTTCTGTTACAGTTGCACAAGGCAGTCCCTGCTGTACGACGTCGTGTAGCGTGACACTTTTATGATCAGGTCTTATTTGTTGAGATCCTATCCTATCGCAACTAAACCTATTCCTTCTCGGCTGATGCTACTTTATGCTGTTCCTCTTCTGAGTATACTGACGGTCATCGATTCATCATTAATCTACCCTGATTCTTTTTTTTGTCTTTCAAAGATCTCCTTTGTCATTTCTTATAATTTCGTTGCGCTTCTACTGATTATACCCATGATCATCAGTAATATATTCCGTCCATTTTCTCGTTAAATACATATATACATTGGCTCCAATCACATCAAGGAGGTGCCGAATCGGCCTACTAAGAGTTTTGTTTGAATAGTGGGAACGTGAACTGATATATATATATTCAGCTGCCATGAGCAATGCATCAGAATCAGACAGATAATCGTCATCAAGGTCATCGTTGTTGGCAATCTCATCATCATTGTCGTCCAGCACAGCCGTGAGCCTCACGAGGAGTTGGGCTTGCCCTGCGAGATGTGCTTTGTTGATGCTTGATGGCGCATCTCGATGACGTCGCGATAAGCGGAGTCAAGACTTTTGGAATTCGAACCACCATACATATATATATATTGCTTCTCGTTCTTATCTTCCCTCAGCTTGTTCCATCATGCTGAGGGTAAGCCGTTTTACGTATATCTGAACCGCTGCTGGATACTGACTATAGCTTAGGCTTACGCAGTATCTAGGTATCTAATGTTACAGCTTGTTCCATCACGCTGAGGGCTTATGCAGTATCTAGCTCTAACAGGTTATGAGCCCTGCTCTCTCGTAAATCGAGGAGCGGAACTACCTTCTAGATACGCCAGCGGGCCCCAGGAACGACCTCGCCGGTTTAATTAAACCCCCGAGGGTCTTGTCAAACCTCCTATCGATGTCATCAAGACGTTTAATCTTTCTATCTTAGGTCGAGGAGATCCAATTGAGGTTGCCCACTGGTATATATACCTGCATATCACTCTTTACTCGTCTCCCGCCTCTTGACATCATGCCTCCCACTACGCATACTCGTTCTCACAGCTCAGGCGCAAAAGGTGCTGCTCTTAGTCCTCCCTCCATCGTTGTACCTGTCGTGGCCATGACCCCTCTTCAAGCATCCGTCTCTGCTATCACGCTTAGTCAGACTGACCTAGATAAAATTGAAGTCCTGGATCGCAGCAAGAACAACTGGGGCATGTGGTCCGATCGAATGCAGAATTACCTTCTCCTCAAGCACGGAGGAGGATACATCTTAGGTCTTGTTACTCGTCCAGATCCTTCCCTGGATCCTTCCAGCGCGGGGCACTGGGATCTTAACAACCTCTGCATCGTGGCCGCTTTACGCACACGCTCCAGCGCTGAGGAAAATGAGTTCCTGCGAGGATACACTAACACTTACCTCGCCTGGGACGCTCTCAAGTCCCGTCATGAGAAGGTTGGTCCCATCGCACAAATCTTGCTCATTCAACAAGCCCTAGCAGTCAAATATGTTTGTTCCGAACGTCTGTCTACCACCAGCATGATCCTCGGCGACCTTGTCCATCGCATCTACGCCATCGGCATTCCCAAAGAGGAAGACTTTCTCACGATCATGATGCTCAACGCCATGGCTGAGGACCTGCCACACGTACGCAATCACATTGCGGACACTTTAACCACCAGCACTGCCAACAACCCATACGGCCCTACCCATATCCGGTCCCGCCTAGACATTGAGCAACAACTGCTCAACACTGCTAAATCTAAGGGCGGGGACATCGTGATGGCTGCCACCAGTAAGGGGGGTCACAGTCGCGACAATCGCGAACGCTCACCTTGTGGCACCTGCGGCAACTCCAGCCACCCTACAAAGGATTGTTTTGGCGAAGGAGGAGCTATGGAGGGTAAAAGAGATGAAGTCCTAGCACGGAAGCGTGCTGCTCATGAGGCTAAGGCACCTGCAGGCAAGAGCACTGCTCCCAAGCCTATGGCAGCCACCGGTAAACCGGGAGGCCTGCAATACGACACTAATGGTCGTGCTTACCTACTTGACAGCGAAAGCCATCAGGCCATATATGTTGCGTCGTCGTCTGCTGATTCACCCAACACACCCGTCACCTCCACGGAGTTCGCTGGCCTTGCCAGTGATGCCATCACCCCAGCATTCATCCGAGAGCTCTCTGACACCAGAGAAGATGACTATACCACTCTCCTCGTGTCCATTGACACACTCACCTCCAGCCTTGACTGGCGCTCCAACACTCGCTCTGTGAATTTTGCCGGCATCACGTACAAGGCCCCCAACCAACGCAAACGCACTATAGTCGACCCTTCTGTGGTCCCCCTCTTCCTGGATAGTGGTGCTTCAGTCCACATCAGCAATGATGAGACTGATTTCTTCAACCTCCGCCCTATCGTTCCTCGTTCCGTCAATGGTGTAGGTGGTTCATCCATTCAAGCCGTTGGCATTGGCACCCTTCGTCTGGTCGTCGTGAGGGGAATACACATCATATGACCTTGCACGCTCCGGTAATGCAACCGGTATGCCCATTGATCTATCTCCCGTTCCTCCCAAGTGTGACCATTGTATCCTCGGCAAACAGACGAAAACTAGTGTTCCCAAGGCGAGTCAGGGGGTCAGAGCAAGCAGAAAGTTGGGTATCATACACATGGACTTAATGGAACACCCCGATACTGTGTCTGCGGCCGGTAATAAATACATCATGGATATTATCGATGATCACTCTTCATATGCCTGGTCTATCCCCCTAGCATCTAAGTCTGACGCTTTTCCAGCGCTACAGGCTTGGGCACTTGCTCATGAGGTTGAAACCGGCAGCAAAGTCGGTACATACCGCTCCGATAATGGCGAGCTCAAATCAGAAGCCATGCGAGAGTGGCTCCTCTCACGCGGTTCCCAACACCAATTCACCGCGCCATATACTTCGGCGCACAACGGCCGCATGGAACATCTGCATCGTACCTTGATGGGTAAGGCTCATGTGATGAGATCCGCATGTAACGTCCCCGTCAACTGTTGGGACGAATTCATTCTAACGGCTTGTTACTTATCAAATCACACCCCAGTAATGTCGCAAGACGGTCACACTCCCTTCGAACGTTGGTACAGTCGCCTGCCTGATCTTTCTCATCTGCATGAAGTAGGTTGTAGGGCCTTCGTCCTCATCCAAAACAAACACAACCCAAAGGTCTTAAGCTGTTCTGTTGAGTGTGTTCTAATTGGGTATTCACTTGACTCAAAAGCTTATCGGTGCTATCACCGAGCATCTCACAAAGTATTTGTATCTTACAATGTATCTTTCATAGAATCACATCAACTCGGCACTCCCACTCCGTCTGTCCCCACACCCTCTCCGCCTTCCACTTGTTCGGTCACCATCGAGGACGTTCCCGATATTGATTCCCCAACGTCCACCTATCACCAGCCGATACCATCTGCCTTGCTCCCTCCACCACGTCATTCCACTCGTGCGACAGTACCCTCGGAGCGTCAATGCGCTATGGATGGTAAGCCTTATGTGTCTGCTACCCAGCGAGCTGTGCTGGAATCGCTCTCGGCTGCTGACCGCCTGAAGGCACTGTCACCCCCAATACCTACCAATCCAGACACTATGGTGACTGTCTTCACTGAGGAGGAGTTGTCATCTCTGGTCAACATTTTGGCTGCCATGCCGGACAACCTGGAACACGAATTCCCCGATGACCCGTCCACGTATGCTGAAGCTATGGCTTCCTATCACGCCAAGGAATGGACCTCTGCCCTTAAGGATGAGTTCCACTCCCTGCGTGATCTCGGCATGTACAAGCTTGTATCACGGTCATCTGTACCTCCCGGCAGGAAGATTATGCGTGGGCGGCCCGTTTTTAAGCTGAAACGGGATCAGCATGGCCAACCTGCCCGTTTTAAGGCCAGGTACGTCTGTCGTGGATACTCCGCCGTCTGGGGGCAGGACTACACAAAGACATCGGCACCTACCGCACGTCTCGAATCCTTTCGCATTCTCGTGCACCTCAGCGCAGCCTTAGACTGGGAGATCGACCAGATTGATATCAAGACCGCCTTTCTTCATGGGTTGCTTGCATTGGACGAAGTGTGCTACATGCACCGACCTGAAGGTTTCGTCGAACCTGGGAAGGAAGACTGGGTCTGGGAGCTTCAAAAGGGACTCTATGGTATGAAGCAAGGAGGTCTCATGTGGAACTGAACGATGAACGATGCCATGATATCCTGGGGATTCATGCGCTTGAAATGCGAACATTGCATCTACTACCGTAAGACTGACGCAGGCATTCTCCTCGTCGCAGTCCATGTCGACGACTTCCTCACTGTAGGCAGTAATAAATTGATCATCTCTGATTTCAAAGGGCAGCTCCGCACCAAGTGGGAAATATCCGACCTTGGCGATGCAAGATTCTGTCTAGGCATCGCCCTTGAACGCAATCAAATTAATCGCACCATCAGTCTCTCTCAAACAGCCCTTATCGATCGGATTGTCACCCAATTTGGCCTATCTACCGCTGTTCCCGTTTCAACCCCCATGGAAGCTGGTCTTCACTTATCACGGCGAACCCACGCTCCCTCGTCAGATGAACAACGCGACCTTATGACGAGAACTCCTTACCGCTCTCTCGTAGGCTCGCTCATGTATCTTGCAATAGGAACTCATCCCGACATTGCTCACGCAGTGCAACAGCTGTGTCGTCATCTGGATTGCTATGGACCCGTGCATTGGGAGGCTGCTAAACGTGTCGCACGTTACCTTAAGGGTACACGCACATTTAAGCTGGTTCTTGGTGGCGAACACCCTGCACGTCTTCTCGGTTTCACCGACAGTGACTTCGCAAATTGTCCTGATACCCGATGTTCTGTCAACGGATACTGTTTCATGCTCGGTAGCGGAATGGTCACTTGGAGCGCATGCCAGCAGAAAACCGTCTCCCTATCCACATGCGAGGCTGAGTACGTGGCGGCATCTGATGCAGCTAAAGAGCTCACCTGGTTACGCACCCTCCTGCTCGAGTTGGGATTCACGCAGCCATCTGCAACACCTCTCTTATGCGATAACACGGGCGGAATCACCCTCTCCGAAGACGCTTCCTTCCACTCAAAGGTGAAACATATCGATATCGCTGTGCACTCCATTCGAGAACGCGTCTCCATTGAAGGCCAACTGAAACTATCCTACATCAAATCATTGAATAATGCGGCAGATATCTTCACAAAGGCACTACTGCGGAAGGATTTCGAATGCCTACGCGCCTGCTTGGGTCTACAGTGAGAAGTCGAGGAGGAGTGTTGATGCTTGATGGCGCATCTCGATGATGTCGCGATAAGCGGAGTCGAGACTTTTGGAATTCGAACCACCATACATATATATATATTGCTTCTCGTTCTTATCTTCCCTCAGCTTGTTCCATCACGCTGAGGGTAAGCCGTTTTATGTATATCTGAACCACTGCTGGATACTGACTATAGCTTAGGCTTACGCAGTATCTAGGTATCTAATGTTACAGCTTGTTCCATCACGCTGAGGGCTTACGCAGTATCTAGCTCTAACATGCTTGAAGTTCAGCGCTGCAGCCTGTGTTGGTTACCATACTTGCCAGTCTTAAAGCTTAAAGCTTGAATTCACGCATTACATCGTAGCGGCATCGGCATGCTCTCGGCAGAGTTGTGGACCTTTTAAAAATGTCGAAGTTTGACAGGTAACAACGAAGTTTACGTAAAATACTCCCGTAACGGGAGTAGCCATTAGTGTTGCCGCAAGTCGACGCGGTGTGATGCGGTGCTAGCGAACTCGAACAAGTAAACGATTCGAGTTGTATCGAGTTACACACCAGTGCAACTAGCGAGTTCGGATGTTGTTCGGGAATTAAATCCACCAATCAACGGTCTCAGATCTATCTCTTTCTGGTTTAGCAAGTCAAATTTATTGGCGCATAAATAGTTATATTTGGCAGAAACAGAATTATATATTTCTACAGTCATGACTCATCATGGCTACAATATCGTGAACGCTTGATGAGAAGGCTCGCTCGCACGGCACGGAGGAAGCCTGTATGGGTAAGATGTCGAGGGCGACTTTGTATGAGAGTGGATATACTCGTTCCGCATCCTAATCACGATTAGCGCCATGTGTGAAAACAATGAGTGCAAGACTTATGGGCATGTACATGGTAGTACAAAACTCATGTGTAAAAAAGTAGAAATTTTTTGATTTTTTATGGACCGACGAAGTAAGTAGGGCAGACATATTGACAAGGTATAACGGCGAGGTGTAAAGCACTGGAGAAGTGCTCAAGATTGCATGAAATACTCGAGCTACAGTCGGCAAGATTATAGAGACTTACAGTAACATTGATAAGATACCAGGGAAGCTTATGGGAAAGTCTTCTCGATATGTCAATCACCAACTCGCAGTGCAACTCGATGTTTACACCGCATGGGGCAGTTGCCACGAGTTGCGTAAATTTCCGAGTCGAGTCGATGTTAACTCGATTCCAACTCACACCGGCGGCAACACTAGTAGCCATGCACATCACTATTCTCGTTGCGGTGTGCTACCACATGGGTTTGTTTGATTGTTGATTCGAGTTCTACAGCCTTGTCACTCGTATCACAATCATCCCTTGATCCCTCTACTGAGCGATCTGTGTTGCAACACTTGGCGTATCTTCATCAGTGAATTGATGAGTCCTCGATATTGTAGCCGTGGGAAGTATAGCACGATGTAATCCTGCTGCCGCCAAATATTAGCTTATATACTGCGAGCAATTTGAGTTGCACATATATACTCATGTATGCTTGTAAATCCAGCTTAACATGAATGATTTATAACAATCCTGGGACATTCCGCCTTTGCAGCCAATGAGTAGTGGTAGTATACCTGAGCCAATTGTTTTGAGCTTCGACATCTTACCTGATCTTGTTTTTTAATTACAATGTTATTTAAGGCCTTTTGATGGAAAGAGCCTCGGGCATTTGTCAACAAATATAAAATACCATTAGATTTAGTCACAAAGCTGTGACATTCCTCCTTTTCAGATAATGAGGGGTGGTAGTAGACTTATCCCAATTATTTCGTGCATTGTCGTTTGGCCCTATTTATTTATCCCATTACAATGCTATTCAAGCCCTTCTCGTGAGAAGATACCTTTAGCGGACAACTTTTGAACCTGGCTGTACCGCTTCCAGCGGCCTCCGCTTTCAATAAGACTACATTAAATTTTTTCAAAACAATGCTTTACATGTTTCTGATTGCTGCTTATTGCAAATGTGAAAGTACAGCGGCGCTCTACAAGGCATCAGCGGGATCAATTGTGCTACAGCGCTGGAAATATCCTAAGTCCAACATTTGTATATGTTTGTTCATGTGACGGTGCGCTCACAAAAGTTCAACTTGAACTTTTCTTCCCGCTCTCACTCGCTCTCACTCGATGTCGCTACTCTCACTTGCTACTTTGGCCGACGATGATGGTGCGATGACGACGACGATGACCCGACAGCAACAACCCAACAACATCAACACGACGACGACAATACGATGATACGACGACGACGACAATGACAACGACACAACGATGACAACGACGACGCGACACAATGCGACAACAACGACACAATGCGACAACAATGCGATGCGACGACAACGACGACGCGATGCGACAACGACGAGACAACGACGAGACAACGACAACGACGCGATGTGATGACACGACGACATGATGCGATGCGATGACGGCGACAATGCGATGCGATGCGATGACGGCGACGATGATGATGATGATGATGACACAACAACAACAACAACACAACGACGATGATGACACAACAATGATGACGACGGATACAACGATGACACGACAACGACAATACAACAACAACACAACAACATATCTCTCACTTGCTCTCATTTATAATAGATATAGAGATGTTCGCTGTTTATGTCAGATTTAAAATTTAATGGAATTTGCTTGATATCATTTAATTGAATTGGAAAAGCTGCCTGAAAATAATGTGCTAGTATTGTCGTGAATTGAGATCCTATTTACGAAAATTTGAAAGGGATTAAAATAATTGGACAGATTGCCAAATCGTCAAATTCTTGCAGATTCGTGCAAGTTGGATCGCATTTCATCCAATTTGAGAAGGAGGTTTTTCCTGAGTAGCTTTGACATCGGAAGCAGATATAAGAAAATGAAAAATGCTTCTTTCCTCTACAAGGTCAAATATGATAATGTAATGACCGATGGCAGAATTATGCTGATGTGTGCGATTGTGTACTATATATTGTGATATATGGCTTTCTACTTTCTTCACCGGTTCACTGATGTTAGCATGAAAATGCCAATGTGTAAACATCGTAACAGCCACCAGCTGTCAGTTGTGTGTGCTTAAATAGTTAACTTGCGCGTAACGAACAACGAGAGCGTTGATTTGCTTTCCACAAACTTGACGCATGATGGATCACCCTACTGCTTTGTTCGTCGACGCTGGCATCCAGGCATCTAAGGTGCGCAACGAATCGAGCTCTAAATAACTCTGATCAACCCTTACGCCCAGTACTTCAATGGTACGGATCATATCTGATGTTTTTACGGATGTCCTGGCTGACTGAATACTCAGTTGGAATGTTTGCTATTTTAGTGAGCGCATTAGCTGACTTGAGATATGTGATGCTGATGTCCTTACTTAGATTTTTGATTATTTCATTACCCTGGAGACAGAGGTGCGCGTAGTGCGCTGATTATTGAATTATTTGATGACTGTCCCAAAGTCAGAGTGGGTCTGGCACCGCAGATGGACTTTCGTGCGATTTGTGTTCACTGTATCACGATACTTGCCATTTTTCGGCATTGGGATGACATTCACAGGTGAGCTACACATGTTCTGACTCGCTTTTTGTGACAAGCCTCACGGCTGATGGATAGGTGCGCTTCGAACACAGTACTATCCTGGTGAAAGTGTAAGTGTTTACAGCCCTTCAATACCCTAATATTTATAACATTTGTGTAGTGTGTTAGATTTGGACAAGCGTCCACCGGTTAGCATGCACAGTCTACGTTACATTACATTTCTCATCCAACCCTTACGCAGTGTTGCATACCATCTGCATTCTAGCCGCAGAAGGTATGTCATGTCCTAAATGAGCTCCCGATATTGACATTTTACCTCTAGGCTTGCTCATAACGAGGGTTTACGCTTCCTGGAGGAGTAAGCGTCTACTGACATTTCTTATTGTTTTTCCCGTCGTATGTTTTTCGTTCACCTTTCACCATGAAAGGCTTGGTGCTGAACCACTGCCAGATATGTTTTGTGGTCTCTTATATCATGTCGGACACTTCCTTGGTCTTCAATTCCAAAAACACGACCTCACTTGATATACGTTTGTGATGCAATCTTTGATTTTCGTGATAATCATACTCATGCAAGGTGGACAGCGAATCCGGGCAACTGTCTTTTCGTGGGCGGCAGAAACAACATTTGTGACTACGCTGTTCTGTTACTGTACGAACTGGGTCAGGCATCTCGTCTTTCAAAAATGTTCTTAGGCTCATGCATAATTAGTCCTCTTTTGCTTGATGTTGTACATCAGATTCAGCAAGTACGGCAATGTCGTCGGACTACTCCAAAGAACGTTCTTCAACGACTCGGTGACATATATGATCTGCATGATCAGTAAGATGATTCTGTTCGCTCAAACTGGCCCGTGTGCTGACATCCTGCTATCAAGTCGTATCATCGTTTAACATAATTTTGACCATGGCTCCTCCGGTGCGTTGCAGTATACCTGGCCAGCTATCCATGCGCTTATTGTTGAATACAGGTCACATGGATTGCGATCACAGACTCGTGAGTACATCAACTTGAACAACTGCATCACCAACTGATTGTGTATCACGTCACCAGTCCGCAAATTGTCATCCACAGTGTTCTAGCCTCACGCATTCTTTTCAACCTACGAGCGAGTGAAGGACAATCGCATATTCACACACTGACGGATATATCTGAGTTGCAGTTTGGAGAAGGTCAAATTTCAACGGTGGAACATGGTGTTTAATCAACTTTATGTATGCTCCGATGTCTGCGGTTGAGGGCATGTTCCGTTTCTTGCGACTAGATGAAAAACAGCATCCATGACTATGGCATCGTCAAGCATGGTAGACATCAGAATATCGTGACCGGGACAGTCCATGAAGGAAATAGCTCGTTTGTTTATTGACCCATAGGTGAGGAACATTGAACGTTGAGCCCACATTTAATACTAATAAAGAAAGCAAACATGTCAAACCAGGCACTGCGCACTCACCGCAAAGAGCTGAACAAGCCAGGGACTGCTCTGAATTTCGTTCACAGACTTGATAACTGTTGTGGAGTAATGCAGGTGCGAACCGTAAGATAAAGGCGTTCCTATGAGTGTGGGGTGCAAGACTCAAAGTGAACTAGTGATACCCGGCCGGTAACTTGAGACCGACTCGTCCGAAAGTTCCTAGCGGTTACATAATAATATACCGGGGTACTCCCGCGGAAAAACGTCGCATCGACTTGACAGCCATCCTCTCGGTCACGAGTCTAGGTTCGCGTTCAGGGTGCTCGTCTGATATATCCTTGTTCCAATATGCCCATGCCCACTTTATCATCATAAACCAGCTACTAACAACTACTTAATGCGATATTGTGTCTATTCGCACAGTCCGCACCTGCAGCACCCTCAGTGCTTCAAATTGAAGTAAGTACTTGGTGCTTAGTCCTCAGGCCTCAGCCATGGCATCCCACTCTTTCAAAGTCGAACCAAGGCCACCTGATGAAATAGTACAGCTGCTTGACAACTTCCATCAGGGAATTGATGAGTCCTCGATATCGTAGTCACGGGAAGTGTAACATGATTTAATTTCGCTCTTGCTAAATATTAGTTTTTATATGGTGAGCTATTTGAGTTGTACATACATACCCATGGATACCCGTAAATCCAGTTTAAAATGAATGATTTGTGACAATGCTGGGACGTTCTGCCTTGGTAGCCAATGAGAGGTGGTAGCATACACAAGCCAATCATTTTGAGCATTGACACCTTGCCTGTTCTCATTTTGAATTTACAACATCATGCAAGGCCTTCTTGTGGAAAGTGCCCTTGGGACTTATCAACAAATCTAGAATGCCACTAGACTTAATTACAAAACTGTGACATTCGCCCCATGCAGCCGATGAGGGGCGGTAGTACACTTAGTCCAATTATTTCGTGCATTGTCATTTTAATGAGTCCTCGATATCGTATGTAACATGATTTAATTTTGCTCTTGCTAAATATTAGTTTTTATATGGCGAGCTATTTGAGTTGTACATACCCGCCGACAAATCTAGAATGCCACTAGACTTAGTTACAAAACTGTGACATTCGCCCCATGCAGCCGATGAGGGGCGGTAGTTATACTTAGTCCAATTATTCCGTGCATTGTCATTTTACCTATTTATGCGTCCGATTATAAACCAATGTAAGACTTTCTCGTAAAAAGGTACGTTTGGCACTGGACAACAAATGTAGATTGGAATTCAACACCACAACAACGTTGTGACGTACCACCATCATAACATGCAAGGGAAGACAGCGCACTCCTCTCAACTGTGTTGATTGTTCTCAATTTTCCTTATTTTTGTCTTCAAAGCCAGACCAGAGATCAGCATGATGATACATCGACGTACCAGCGTCTTACGGTCTACATTAGCCTTCCAAGCTATGTATCCTTCGAACGCCGTCTGTGCACTTTCCCAAACACCGGAGACTAAGCACAACACTCGCGTCACACCAAGCCAACCACTCACACAGAAAGCAGAGTAACGAACGCTATGAAAAGATTACGACCCCAGGAATCTTCATAACACACCTCGTAGTACTGCCCAGCTTCGATGACGATGATACCCTGGAAGAAAAACTGTATAAACACGCCGACAAGTATTGCGCCAGGTGGCTCCTCAAGAGCGTGTGTGGTCCGATCGGTCACAATGTCGACGGTAGGTTGGCTCGTGTTCAACATGATAATCAATGCGTAAGATGACGAACTGTAGAACTGACTCGTGGCATGGGCGCTTAGAATTCGAATCAAGACTGAGATGTATTCATAATATGGCTGACATTTCGTGATGTGCATAGCATAAAATTATCACAATTCTAGTGGTCATAAGATAATAATATGCGCAAGACGTACTAGTGTAGAAACATAAGGTATGAAGGAAGGGGAGTCACGAGGGTGGTGGTGGCGCTAGTGGCTCAAGGTCTCTCCTATGACGGAGGTCCTCCCAGATTGTGGGATGTTCTTGCGTACAATGCATAAAGAGGTCTTCAAACTTTGGGTTCACTAACGCATCCGGTTGTTCGGGTATCATACCGTTGTCATAGCGATCACTGGGAGAGACAATCAGGACTGACGACATGCAGAACGAGGGTTGACTTACAGGCATCTGCCACAGAAATACCCATCGACTACTTCAGCATCTGGCTAGTAGATCATGTAGACACATTCTTCAACAGATCGCAAATTATCCCCACTCGGTGGGCCAGGCGTCTGTTCCTGAGCAGGCGACGGTGTGATGGAGCTTGGTGAAGTTGGGTTGGAACCAACTGCAGTATCTGAAGGCGTGAATGGAATCGAAACCTCGTCGCTTGCGGCGCCCACTTGACCCGTTGAGGCCGCATCTGTCTTTTCTTGAAGTAGTGCAGGAAGCGAGGGTGAGACTGGTGATGTTGGTTTTGAACCGATTACAGTGTCTGGAGAGGATGGTTTGGGCTCAGGATTCACGTTGACGATCGTATCTTCAGGCGACTGAGTTGACTCTGTGGTCCTTTGTCTCTTGATCCACTCGATATCCTGCACTACTGAACCATCTATGGCAGAATTCTTGCGTTTTAGACCGCTAGGCTGATCAGCCAGGCTACCACCAGCTTGCTCCGTCTCGTCTTCCCCGGTCATATCTACAATCTACAAATAGAGTAGGACGCGACGTCACGGTGTGCAACTTGGGGTGTAAATTGAAAGGCACGAGTGGCGCCGATGCAGTTCCATTTCGATAGATAGTTTGCGACGTAAGTGTATGCGGATGGGTAAAATGCGGTTGCTGAGGGCGATTGGTATTAACCGGGGCTGAAGCAGAAGGCTTGTGTGCAAATTCTGTGGGCGACCTGGCTCTAAACATTGGAGGTGCTGGTGCCGGTGGTGAGTGTGCCGGTGGTGAGTGTGCCGGTGGTGAGTGCTTCCATCCCTGCAATGTAGGAAGGGGTTGCGGAGGTGCATAAGGCTGATACGAGGATTACTTCAAAGTCTAAATGCAGTGGGAATAGGCGTACATTTTGAACACCATCAGAAACCCTCCTTTGAGCGTGTGCTTGATGGGCATGCTGCAGCTGATGAGGTGGCAGGGTGTGCTGAACCTGCGGTCGCATTTGTCGTGAGGGTTGTGCTTGTTGTTGAAATTGTTGCTGTGGTAAACGAGAAGGGTGGAGTCGGGGAGCACCTTCAGCAGATACCCGTCGCTGATGAACCTAAAGATACTGTTATTCGTACTTTGTGAGATTAAATAGAAAGTACCAACATCGCTAGGGGTAGGGACTCTGGGCTGGGCGATTTGAGAGACAGAATCTGTAGTGCGCAATCAGAAATGCTAGAGTACAGAGAATAGGAAATGTCCAACTTGAGCGAAATAATACACCTGAAGACTCGCCACTTTGTGTAGCCATAGCGCATTTGTCCTTGAGCATTTGTATGTCTCTGCAAACGCGACTAGCATATACCCTCATGCGGTCGAGTTCTTGGACGAGATGTTGGTGTGAGGTGCCTTTATTGACGCTGAGAAGGATGTCTTGGTTTTTCCGAGCGAGAGCAAGGCGATCGGTCTCAAGAGTACGTATCCTGTCTTGCATCATTGAGAATTGTTGCATCTGAGTGTTCGGATTAGTCGAGTGGTGTGCGATGCGCTCTTCGAGTATCTGAATGGTTACTGCGAGCCGGCAGTTGTCTTGATAGAGTTTTCCGTTGTCCTCTCTATGGTGGACGATAGGTTACGGTTTGATTTGCCGATTTGCTGCAGCTTATTTCGAAGTCCGATCACTGTTTGTTCTAGTCTTTTGAACTATTTGTTAGTACACCTCAAATATTGCGGTCACAGGAGGTCACAAGCGGTTGTGTACTTACAATAGACATAGTTTGACCGCTCCAGAACTTTAATACCGACCGATCGACCCCAGCCTGACTCAGACGGACTTAGAGACGATGGAACGAAGCCATGGTTCAAATATGCAGCATCGGTAAGCCAGTTAGAACTTGAAGAGTGCAACTTGATATGCTTCTTCAAGAACAGTGCACCACTGCTTCGTTCGCGGTCCGCTGAGTCGGGCCTATGTATAAGCAGTTAGTATCCATTCAATCATACGAACTTTGTTCACATGGAACAAATTTCGGCAGAACCTGCGGGAGCATATTCGATTAACAATGACCATTGAATCATAACCTGCCTGCAGGCATCGACAATTCTCTTCTTTGTAACGACAGAACCCTTGCTCGAATCACCGGCCTCTCGTCCTAACCCCTCACTCTTCGCTTCAAAGCTTCATCATTTGAACCTGCACTGACCCTGCCAGTGCAACGACAGAGTCAAGAAGTTAGCATCATTCTCGCCGATACTTACAGATCAATATCAATTAATCTTCAGTGAAGCTGGTATTGCAAGTCATGTCACGTCCGCGGCAGGCACGACTAGCCAAAATGAATGAGGCAGTGGACACCAGGTCGCAGAATGAACCGGTTGTTCTTTCAAGACTAGCAGCACGCAAATAGATTGAGTGGAGAAATTTGTATTTCCGAATTGCAAAGAGTGGAGTGCTGCCAGAGACAGTTCAAGTGAGTGATTTATGCGAGAGAACTCACTATCATGAACTACTATTCTAATATATATAAGCACGGAACGTCTGATCCCGCGGAAGCAATTCGCGTCTACCACACGTGCGCGCTCCAGCTGAGCGCCACCCGCTTTCCAATTGTTCAATCTCCGTGTCTCCTATGGTCTCCTTTTGAATCCCAGCCGCACTGATATATCTCTTGCTGTCTCTGTTTTCATTTTTGGTGGGACATGCGCACCACCTGAAGATATTTCATCAACGCTCACGTGATCACCACCACAGCCCCTACGCTCTCCCCTTCGTTTGCAAAGGCGAGCTGCTCTGAAAAATCAGGCAGCCCGAGGAGACAACAGTCCCAAGGGCGGACAAGAAAGAACGTCTGCTGAATGGGTGTTGTGCGCGAAAATTGAATTAGGGTCTCGTACTGTCATTAGATTAGAACCGACAAAACATAGAAAGGCAGACATGCGTAGTACATACGTCACGTAAAGAGAACACGTAAAAAATTCAATACGAGCGTGATTGAAACGGAGAAACGAACAAAAAGGATGAATCAATTGGCCATCAGGGAAACGTAATTCATTACAGAGCGCTACAGAGCGCTCTGTAGCACAATCCAACCCGCTGATGCTGTCATGGCCGAATTAAGGATCATTGGCATTAGCACGTGACGGCGATGCACAGCAGATAAAGAGGATGATATGAGCCCAAAACGAGATGGGTCTCAACTGCTTGCCAGGAGCGGGAGGCATCGCAGACGTTGGGGTGGCCGCAGGCGGTTGATTTTGAGACATCCGGCCAAATTGGCCGTGCGAGGGCTTGTGCTGCTGATGTCTATCGCGTGCCTTATCAGATTCTGGTCGTGGCCGAGCGACAAATAGTGCCTGCACAGATCATCAAACCTCTGATCGCCAAAGATGTGGCACGAGGGGACTTACTTGTTTATCCTTCATCCCTGAAACTTCGACACAGATTTAGAGAGAGAACGAAAGTTGTGTAAGATGGCGCAGAATCCAATCACCTGGGCAGAAGTTGTCGGCCGCGGGTACCAAACAGGAAAGTTTTTCCCAGTCAAACGACGGGCCGTGAAAAGGCGCTAGGACCCCTGATAGTCGGTAGCCGTGTCCTGCAAATGCATCTTTGTGCGCAGCTAAAGTCAATTCACCGTCAGTCGACAACATACATGTGATAGAAGGGGCAGGGGTTGACACATTCAAATTATTGCCTATGCAGGCGGTGCCAGCTGTACGAAACCATGAACTGAGACGAGAGCGGGGCAGAAAGAACTACAAAAGAAAAAATCAGCATGTTGACATCACCCACTAACAACCGCGTAGATAGAAGGCTGCTCGTCAAGGACCCAGGGCTGCAAGATATTGAGGATGTGGTTAACGAGTCGGGGATAGGAAACAATGACATACAGCCCATTTCGGGGAACCGAAGCTCATCGCACCGAGCTATGAAGAATGAATATTAATATTAATAGAAGGTGAATGCTATACGCTAGCATCAAACTCACAATTGGGAGAGACTTTGATACCAGACTTGCCAAGGGAGCGGTACTGAACTGTAGACATTGGGAATATCATGATATTAAACTCAGGCTCCTGTATTTAAACGAATAACTCAGCTTGTTGACATGGATATGTATGAATTACAATCAGTATTGATCATGCCGCAATGCGGCTCAAGAAGCAACTCCCGAGATAGGCTGGGCATGGCATTGCATCAAAGATGAGCGAATGGCTTCAATTTTGGATAAGATTTCACTGGTCGATGTCGATCGCGAGCAGTACTCGGTGTGTTTTGAGACTTGACAACGAGGACAGCAGCAGCCTACAGTCGGTCGGTCGCACCATGTTTCGTAATCACGCTTTCCACGTAGCGTGACGTTTCCTGAATCACATTAGGAGCCTTGGAACTTGAAGAAGAGAGTAACTTTCTCTGGCCGCTTTCTCGCAGACGTCCCATATCGGTTTAGCGCCTTGATCGTAAGTTCATCGATGATCTCGACACATTCTGTGGGGAACAGATATGACCCGCTCGGCATTTAGCACCTCTGAAGGGCTTCTGACTTACGTAGTGCTGCGCCGTGGTTCAAGATGTCACATACTGCATTAGTTGCATGCCGAATATCAGAGAATTGCGCGACGGCAATGGTGCTCGGCAGAACGGGGGCTAGACGCAACGCAGCTATAGCAGAATGGCAAGCCACGAAGGAACATCAGTAACTAAATACACACAGACACCCTCCGCCCACCTTCCGTGATAATTCCGAGGGTGCCTTCTGCACATATGAACAACTTGGTGAGATCAAAACCTGCCGATGACTTGCAGGCGCGCTGTCGCGTCTTGATCACTTCGCCCGACGGGAGTACCACTGTCTTAAAAACATCCTTCATAAGCCAAATGATATTCTCAGCATAACTGAAAAGCTCACTCACGATGTTAAGAATCCATTCGCCTCTTGCTGCTCCATATCTGACCGCATTGGCTTGAGAAAGTTTGTAAGATTTCTTTGGATTCTGCGAAGTTCTGACTCACTTCCAGAGCACCCAGTTGAGATCATGCCACCTATCGTGGCACCGCGACCAGGATCAAGCTAGCAGCGCGTTCAGGCCGTATACCAATGCGAGAAGTGAACGACGTAGGTGCCTTGCTCCTTTCATTGATTTTTTCCACCACCGGTTCTAAGACACGGAAGACACTGTCGAGCTGTTCACATTGTCAGTAGGCCTGTCTTGGGATGTCGTACAACTGACCCCTTTCTTCATGTATATAACTAGCGTTCGTCCGCCTTGGTTGCCAACGCTAAAGAAGTGAACGTCCCTGGTTCCATGAACCCTCGGTGGTGTCTGAGTGGAATAGTGACACTCTTGAAACTTGAATGATGATTTAAACAGAGGGATGGAAAGGCGAGGTGGTAAGGCGACATACTCAGTTAGATTCATGATTTGATACACACTATGCCACGATGACGAGAGACCAGAGGGCTAACACTCCTTTTTGCCCAAAAGTGTCTGCGCCATAGGCTGATTAATAGGACTCTCCGAGTGCCTTTGAGGTCACTGCCCATGCAAAATACCTGGATTCCCGGGAGCTATTAGGTTTGTAACAATGTATTAGACAACGCGACACGCACCCCAGCCAAGGGCTGCAGAAACTACAATGGAGCCGATCTTCCTCCATCAGTCCTGCAGCTACAGTGTTTCTGGTGCTACTCACAACGGCCCATAGTATGACAGCAGTGACATTAGATGCCTCTTCACCTATGTGTACGCTTGAATCATAACCACCTGTTGGATTGTCAAATGAAATGTGAGCGACAAGGGACAAGCATCCAGAGGGGCGCCAATAGACTCGATATGAATGTGAACCCAGATAGCCAGCCGTCCAGCGACAACAATTATGAGATGGAGATGGACATAGTAGATATCACTACGTATCTGGGTTGTGAGCAGACAATCAGAAAGTCTTCCACAACTTTGGCCCTCCAGCTAGCATGCGATCGACATGGGCTGGAAGAATTCATGTTGCTATGCTATGTAGCAGTTCAACATTGAGTTCGAGCATCCAAATTGCGCTGGGACTGGTTGTGATATGGGCACCTGCCATCGCGGCGATGTGTCGTCAACATGATCAAAACCTGTAGTAAGGTTGAAGCGACAAAAAATGACTGGTTCGACCACTTGAAAACGTACCGTGGCTGGTATCATTGCCACCATCTGGCACAATTGTTAAACGTGGACTTGAGGCCCAAAATCTTATCAACAGGCCGAATTCAAGCCGCGGCGGCAAGCAGCTTCAACTAGTATAATAATCATGATTGAAGTTCCCTGTACATTTGTAAGTAACACTTGCATACTCTGAGGGATGGAAGTATGTACTTCTCCGGATTGTTGACACATGCGAAGAAAGGCATCTCCGAGTATGCATGGAACAACCCTCCGTGGTAGTGTGCGAGCAAGGTCGTTCAAAACCTCCCTCATAACTTGACAATTATCTGTAGTCCAAATCACGATATCAGTGAATCACCTGCCAGGTCAGTGATATTTTCTTGTCCTTACCGAGCGCTAACAACATATACTGCGTGCAGTTGCGATTCGCACTGTCGTCAGTGACCTCATGGCGGTCAGTAGACGGCGACTTTGATTACATACAGTTCTGGTACATTATTGTAGACTTTTTCGAATGCCCCCCCGGTCGAGTCGCGCAGCGCAACGTTGATCGGCTCCTGGCGTGGTGGACAAGGTATGTCTGATCACAATCCAACAGCTTTCGTTGAACTAACCTAATTTATTAGAAAAGTATTTGGAACTAGCCAGCGTGCAGACCTCAGTGATACGGCAAAGGCCAAGATGTCCGTCAATGCTCTCACATTGCAGAGGGCGCGACTGGATGATGCTCGATTCCGGAGTAGTTCACGTCTGGTGCTAGCATCAGTGAACTGATGGATAAGTTAGAAAGTTACATCGATCATTACAGTACCATGTTTGACCTTGTAGAGGAAAGGATGGTTCTCCATTTCTTATATACACTTGCGATGTCAAAGATGCGTGTGAAACCTAGTATCTTCCATATAACGGGAAGGTGTTCACTGAGTGAGCGGCAGTAAATTTTCATCCTGCTCGTAACTTTGACGCCATTTCCAGGAGGGTTATTGAGAAAACGATCTAGCATGGGCCATTGTGCAAAGCCCTGTAAATTCATGTCACAGTCATAAAATCTGAGCGCGATGGGAGCTTACAATGATGCCTTCAACCACAAATAGTGGAGATGCACTTCCAAGTCAATGAGTAGGGAGCCTGAGCGAGATCAACCAGGCTAGACATTGATAAGACGGACATGGAAAGGAGGGTTCTCCATTTTCTTATATACACTTGCGATGTCAAAGATGGAAACCTAGTATCTTCCATAGAACGGGGAGGAGTGAGTGGCAGTAAATTTGCATCCTACTCGTAACTTTGACGCCGTTTCCAGGAGGGTTGTTGAGAAAACGATTTAGCATGGGGCATTGTGCAAAGCCCTGTGAATTCATGTCACGATCATGAAATTTGAGTGCGATGGGAACTTACATGATGCCTTCAACCACAAATAGTGGAGATGCACTTCCAAGTCAATGAGTAGGGAGCCTGAGCAAGATCAACCAGGCTGGACATCGATAAGACGGATGTGCAACCAAATAAATACAAATAAACCTATCCCAGAGTGACGGTAATTATGCATAGCATTGGATTGCCATTGGATATAAGTAGTTAGTCGAGTGAAAGAAAGACTCGGATCTCAACGAAGGAATTTCATTTAGAAGGAAAGGGGGTCGTCAAACGTGTCCTCATCCTCCTCGTCTCTCTCATCTGCATCTTCCAGCTCTTCATCACTAAACTCATCATCGCTTTCATCTTGTCCATCATCGCATTCTTCATGACTAGTACCATTACTGAACTCTTCCTGGTCCCCGTCATCTTCGTTAACAATATCCATGGCATTGGTTGATATTGCTGGGTCAAAGTCTCTGATTATCTTCCGGGACATTAGCGGATATCCGACACCTAAATCAGTATAACGGATGAACATGTCCCGGTCAACAAATCTGGTTGTAAGGTTAAGGGTCGATGCGCCACAAGAAACATTCGCACTCACATCCCAACGTAATGCGCTTCCCAGTCGTCTAACTCTCCCTCAGCACGCGCTAATGATTTTCCAAAGCGAAGTGAGCTTGTACCGCGTCCAGAAGCGAATGCAGGGATTAAGTGAGCTCCTCGAATCACTTGCGAAGGATTGAGAAACCCAAATGCATCCGAGTCAGATTCATCCACAAACGCAAGCTTTGGAAGACGAGCATGATTCATGCCCGATTGATGATTCTGCAATGGAGCCAGCCATCTGACCCACAGAATTTCGAGGAGTTGCTTTGCAGGCCGGCCGCCATCATTGAGCCAGGTTTCCGTGTGATAGATACCTAGTACACGGGCGTACCAGTATGGGTGACTAGGCGTCGTCTCCCCCGAAAGCACCATGATATCGCCGTGAGTTCTAGGATTGATGGTGTCAGACTCACGTCTGAGGTCGTACGTAGTGTGATGAATTCGCATGGTTTGAACTGAGTAAATTATGTTATTAGGAATAATAACGGAGTTGTGTTCTTCGTCTGTGAAAGTATGATCGCAATAGCTTATGTCGAGCTTCCGCAGCCTGAAAAGGATGTGATCCTTAAGCTTTGGTATGAAGTTCTGTAACCAGTGTCAAAAAGTGTAAGGCACATCTGCACTGAAATGTTACTTCTACCTTTACGGCCGGATCATTGTTATGTTCGCGAAGGAATGCGAATAGATTAATAGGACTGCTTTGATTAGTCGCGATATCGTGATGGGTTCTAAAGGATACCGAAGGGGGAACTTCATCAGCGGGTGATCCGTTGTTAGCGCAGGCTATGGCTCCTGCTTCTGCCACCCGTCGAAGTACGCGGCGCCTGCGCTCGTGCTTGGCCAACTGCGCCGGTGTAGAGAATCATGCCTCTCATGGCGTGATATGGTAATTTTCACCAAGGAGTATACAGCACGAACTCATAGCATTACTCTGTGCGCTACCCGCAGCTATCTCTATATGAGGCGCAGCTTTCCCACGCAACGCGCGCCATGCGCGCACCATTCCCACGCTTCACGATGTATACGCGCGCGCGCGTTCCCGCGCTTGCGCGCCCTATAGCGCCAGCCATCCAGATGCATCCATCCACTGTCCACCAAGCTCCCTAGTATGTATATTTCCATTTCCTTTATTAGCATAGTTCCACCTTTATTTTTATCATAGTTTCTCACTCATATATATTTTTACATACCTACTTGGTAGCGCTTCGGCTCCACATGAGCGCGCTTAGGCGCGCTATATAAGCGCTAGCAGTACATACTACACTGGACCTACTTTTCCTACTTTTCACTTACTAGTTACTACCCACTTACTACTTAGCAGAATATAGTAGAAAGCTATTCCTTTACATTTTGCACTCTTATATCTCTTATCTTGCTTTATATCACTACTTAAGCTTAGTTTCTCATTTCCGCATACGCGCGCGCACTTTCCCGCGCTTCGCGCTAATACGCGCGCGCGTTCCCGCGCCTTTGTACCTTGCGCGCTCCTGCGCTTTCTCGCGCTTCGCTTAAGCGCACACTTCTAGATCCTTGCTGCACTCACTTCCCCTATAGGGTCGAACGCACTTGCTTCTCAAGTAACGCAGACTAGGCAGCGCGCGACCTTACAACTTTTACAGATACAGTCAGGAGCTTCTTTTGTTCCTCATTGTATAGTTGTTTCTACACCGGGGTGTCTAATTTGTTAGTTAGAGGATAAAACGCCTTTAAAGCTCTGTGAGCCAGTTCTCCCTAAGCAAACATAACTTGAGATAGATAATAAGCATGCATCATATACGTACTATCTGAGTAGTGAAAGAATCCGTGCTCCCAAAGAGCCTAATGGTCCTCACGTAATCGCCCATTGCATGAAATTTGTATGTGCTAAGGTTGAACGACTTTAACCTCGCACCGCTTGATTCTGAACGAGTGGTATTAGTTTCAGAGCATTGAGCCAACTTTCGGTGGCGAGCTGCTTTCTCCTTCGGTAATTCCACAGTATCGAAGGCGGAACAGGTATCGCGTTGAAACTTCCACAATTTCTGAGAGAGTTTTTTGAAGGTCGCTTCGAGAAACGTCAGGGTAGACTCCGAGTGAATGCGCAGCTTGGCAAGCGCATGCCACTGCGCAAATCGATATAGCAGAGATTGTATGGCTCGATCATGCTCGGGGGGGAACAACTGCTCGAAAACTGGAATAGCACACTGACGACAGAGAATATAACAATGAGCCCAATGCAGACAAATGAAGAATACAGACAAGACCTGTAATATATCTTCGAAATCACGCGCTGCCAATCTCTTCATTTCGGAGGTATTGTTTGCAAACGTCCGGATGACGCCATCACCGAACGTAGGGACCTGGCGAAATCTAAGTGAGATTGAGAGTTGACGACCTGTGGTTAGCAAGCGACAGCACTTCGTACGAACTCTGCGCACCGGCTGTCAAGGGTTGCAACCAGCTGGATTCCTGTAGGAAGGGCATAGAGAAGCCGGATAAGGTGTGTGAATAGCGATTTCCAAGTGCCCAGTTCACATTCATGCATAAAGTCGACAACGAGCATGCGGAACGTGTCAAGGCCGAGAGGTCCAAGCTTTTGGACAAATCGATTCTACAAGCAGCGAGTTTAATCCGATCATAAGGTGCGAGGAACCATCTATGCTTACCACGGTAGGTACCCACGAACCCTCTCCGAGGGTGTGTTCAATTTTCACACCATCTACAGTATTTCCCCAGTCGTAAATAAATTCACGCGCCTGTACGACCCTATCCATAGCGTATACTCGGAGTTTGGACATACGACTTTTCATGTCTTTCAGTAGACCGAGAGAACTAAATAAACTTTTCGGCGTAATACAACGAGGGCATGCACACGAGCCCATATCCTTGATAGTCGCAATTAAAACCCTGCAACTCATGAGTAATCTGACAGTATTAATCAAGGCAATGGAGTACTTCTCTGGATAATCAGCCGAATACGTAAATATTCGGGGAAATATTCTCCGCAGCACACCATCAGCACATCTCAGAATGATGCCGTGACGATATGCATGAACAAAGTCTTCATCGAGTAAAATTTCCCAGCATCCTTGGAACAACTCCCTGCGGCAGTGTGTGTGAAGCGATGCCATGCTGCTCTTCGATATGCGAAACAGGCCGCTCAGAATATCCTTGACATTGTCAGGAAGCTGACAAGGAAAGTTGATGTAAATCACAAGAATAAATGTCTCATCATGATAGTTAGGAGGACTTACTGAAGGTAAAAAGCCTACTAGGTGGCATGCTCCGGATTCAGGCAAAGTCCGAGCGTATTTCGTCAGATTTCCGAAATAAAGGTAAAGCGGCCAAGCTTTCGCAGTTCCGAAGTTTGCCAGGTGAGTAGCGTCAGAAAAGAACATGAGACCGGCTATGACGCGTTCTAGTGAACAGCCGGGCTCCTTTGGCAACCTCTGGACCTCATCCTGAGCTTGCAGCCAGGCATCAGAAGAGTAGAGCTCATCAAAAATTCGCTCCTGACGGCCGTCTAAAGGGTCCTTCCATAGCCGCTTAAATGGCAAAAGATGGAATGCACCCGCTTGTACATCTGCAAACGCAGCACGTATTACTTCAACGAGAGGCCGATAATGAAATCCGGGGATAGTGTACGGCTTAGGCCCTTCCTCCCTTGACTTCGTCGGGATGTCGATAGTGACAGTGGTCTCAACCCAGTCGTCGGGAAAAGATATTTCCTCACCACTTCCATCCCTGTCCAATTCTTGTAAGCTCCTTTTCACCGAAAACCTGTCAAGGTCCTTGACGTCATAATCGTCGGCTTGCAGAACGTCTTTGACAAGGCGCTGGACCTCAACTTCTGATTTTTGGTGGCTGCCCGAGTTCATCCAGCTCATCAGACGATAAACAGACATATTAGGAAAGGGGTAGGGTGGTGGAAGAACCTTTGCAGGTGTGTCAGGTTCTTGCACGACTGTCGGACATGATCTTGAGAGTAACGAGGAGGGAAGGAATTTGTCCGGCTCAAAGGAGGGACGACGAGGGTATATCCGGCAGAGTCCAAATGAATCGAAAGCAGTCTGTAGTGTATCTCTTAGCTTTAAGATGACACGTTGAATCCTGGATTGGGGTGGAAGTGATAGAACGTTAGCATTGTCGAGATCCTCAGCCGAACGCTCCATGTCGTTGAATTGCCTTGGAACACGTCTCTTAGAAAATATTATGGGTTCTTCTGGTATAGTAAGTGTCAATAAGTAGATATCAGATGCGGTGACTCCAAAGTACGAACATGTGGCATCCGTGTCACCGTCAAAACTGTTTCCAAAGTCCTCTAAGTCCATTGCAATATCAACATCGTTTTGTCCCATTTCCAAGTCTGTCTCGTTGAAGGGGTGCTGCGACTTGGAGACCGCGAGACTCGCGTGGGCATCATTTGATGTACCGCGACAAGCTGTGATAGACTTAAGCCTTGCTAGGGTTTTACAAGAGGCTATCGGTTTAAGATGGACTCTTGCCACTTGTGAAGGCCTCACTGGCAAGATTCTCTGTTGAAACAAGTCGAGAATGTTAAGTTTTGAGTCCAGTCACTACGGTGGGGAAGCAGATCAGCGACTCACTTGCGATGTGTTCAATGTTGACGGGGTCACGGTGGGAGCTAAATTTGCCAGAGTTGCATCTTTCGCTCGCTGTAGTCTCCTCTGGCTTGCAATAATGGTGGATCTCTTGGAAAAATTGCAAGAGGCACGATGCCTATTGAGTCCTCGTTTGTCTGTTGCCCGCTCCCAAATGCAACCTTGAGCTCCGCAAGATACCATCGAAAAACACAGAAGTAGAATCCAGAGAGTCCCTAAGATTTGCATGGTACTGGCTAGCACAAGTACTGACTCAGACACTTCAACTCGTTGTCAGTGACTCATCCATTATCCAGGAAAGCAAGGAAGTGATCAGCTCGACCGCATTTGTTTAGTATGTACGCAGCCGCCGCACTACTGCCGCCATTTGTTCAAATTAGTCTTAATGCTGTACTAAAGATCCCCGGCAGCCCGAGGCCGGCCCCTTGAGAGAAGTGCACTCATCAATGCGTGCCATTGGTTTGTGTACAATGTTTCTTATTTGGCAATCTCCCTGCAGCTCTCAGTCATGAAGTTCATTATGGAATAGTTTTTCACTTCGAACCAATCGAAATGAATCCTTCCGAGTCAAGTTATCGATAACAATATGCATCAGGGAAACGTAATTCATTACAGAGCGCTACAGAGCACTCTGTAGCATTCTGTAGCACAATCCAACCCGCTGATGCACTTCGAACCCACAGATATACCCCAAGCGAAACCTGGCGTGCATGTGCTGGCGGATCGCAGGGAATAGTACTGACAACGATGGCCATGATATGAAACTATCAGTGTCATATTTGACTCTACCTACTGATGATGATCTGCACGTATTGCACTCGCATGAAAGCATCGCAGTGCGTGTCCTGCTGTGTTATCTGCAAAATCAATGATAAACTGGGCGAATTGGTATAGGAAACAGCATAGAATTACAGAGAGGACGGAGTGAAACAACAACACTTCGATCCCAAACATTACAGTAAGAAAAACAATGCGAGTTCTTCTGTAACACTTGACTCCATTATATGGTTATGTTATCTGTCAGACAAGATCAGTACTATCATAAGGTGATCAATATAGTGATTACTTGAGCTTCAACCACATCGATAGAATCTCTTGGTCTTGAATGAACCAAACGGGCTTCTGCCGAGCCGTGCAACTTCGACTTGTCCAATAACATGCCTTGTCAGCGTTCGTCAGCAGGGACATCTCCAGCTAGAGAAAATGACACACGAGCAGTACCCTCAAAACGATCCAGATGTGAGTCTGCGACAGCGAATGACATGACATCTTGGCTATATGTGGCGATACCTTGACTCATGCTGTCTGGGACCCGATTCTTCTTATACTTGAAGATTTCTCCAATTGAGGTGTCCAAAGGTTCTGAGGCAGCGTTTGCGTATACTTCACCTTCATCCTCAAGAACCATATGAAGCAACCTCAAGCGTTGAGCTGTCGCATTGATTTCGTGAGCTCTTGCCAGAGCACGTACACGCCTGAATTCAACCTTGGCGTGCATCGTGACGACAGCTTGAGCCACGGCTTGAGGAGACAGTTGTTGCAAGTCACGCTCAAGCTCACCCTAGTATGAAAGTGGACAATAAGCAATGCGCGAATACACATAGATAAATACGTCTAAGGACTATCTGACTCACAGGATCATCGGGACACAATTTATTTTCAAGAAAGAGGGAGTCGATTGCGTCGGCAACATCCCTCTGATAGGGCTTGGGGTCCGTTTTTGCGCGCTTCACAAAACGAGATAATTGGCGTAGTATTGGAGGGGGGGTTATAGGTTCAGTTATACCATCATCAGATGAATCATATGTAGAGTCAAGTGACCGTGACCTTGCACGTTTCAGGGATTTGTCTATATGTCGTGAGGGAGAATGACTCGACGTTGTGCTGTCAAGAGCAGGGGGGCTATCCTGCTTGAGCCTGTGCGAAAGGCCAGTAGTATGTAGTCTGAGTTCATCCTTGTCCTCAGAATCAGGAGTAGATCCCCTAGTAGAGTTTGGAGGAGTGTGGAAGTTCATGTTGTTCCATATGCTCAGTATAGGCTGGCGAGCAAGTGGGAGACAACTGAGTTTGAAAAGCTGTCAGAGGCGCTTTTGAATGACATAAACTGCGATAATAATATAAATTCATATCAGTAAAAGGTAGACTCGTGCTTTCTCACTTATGGCAATCCGGAAGTTCGCATCTACATGCAGTTCCAATACCAAAACCAATGTCACCGCCTGATATGGTAATTTGAAATGGGAATACTGACGGGGCGGGCTAGGATGGTGCTTTCCATTCGGCGGGTCTTAATGTGTGGGAAAAGAAGTTAAATGAACACTGTTACCCAGAGGTGTGGCGTGAGTGACCCAGTGAGACTCTGACTTGAGTTAGCCTGTGAAAAAGAAGTGCAGGTCAGTCACGGTAACTTAAACTGTCACAATTGCCAATTACCTGTAAGGAGCTTGGTAAAATAAAAAGACCCCTCTTGAGATTAATTGGGGGGTTGCTGCAAGGAGTGGTAGTCACCTTGTATGTGAGACTATCAAGAAAAAATATTTAATCTGCTATTCTCAATGGACCATGGAGGTGGAGGGTCTTACAAGATGATCCCAAGACCATTCCAGGTCCATAGCTGTAATTTTAAGGCAAGGCTCTTGAAGTAGGGCTGTTCACCGTATCCCCTACGATGGAACCCTATGGCGCTGTAATACAATTGCCATATCCGTACTGTTGGCTATTTAAAGCTTGAGTTGACGGTACGGGGTATGGGGTATAAAGGACCCGTATGTTGCTGTATTTGTATGGGCATATATGGCCATAATGTGGTGAGTACGGGTTTGTTTATCATCTACAAACAAATTGATACATGTAGTAGCCATACATCTTATTTTGAAACAAGTCGTTCTGAACCCGATCCTCACTATGCAAATCTTCAAAGCACTGGTAAATTGTCTACTACAATCTATAATCAGTTATATGCTAATATTTCTCCAATCAACTAAGGTAGGCGTCATGCGGATTCTACAAACATCACATGATGTGACATGAGTGTGACACGTCAATGCTAACTACGCCGAGCGGATGCCGAAGAGGATAAGTAAAGTAAGGTAGATGTCGAGCGAATGGCGAGGAGGATAAGTAAGTAGGTAGTACTGTAGAGTGTGCATAATACATATACAAATGCAGACATTAGACTTTGTAAAGATGTGGCTTTGGCAGGGGGCTTTGAATTGAATAGTATGTGTTCTCGGCACCTGAGAAAGGGACTCGCGAGAAAGGCTTGCTAACAATACTCAAAGCTGCACCATTGGATGCTTTGCTTGATGCACTGCAGACATCATCTGCAACATGATCCTATGTGCCGAGTTTGATGTGAGCTGTTGCAGCTTCCGAAGTTTGGTTACTTGAACTTACTTCTCACATTTTCATCATTTTTTGCAGTGTCCGAGCTTGTTCTTTGTTGCTTTGATGCCCACCATGCATTCAGGCCTGCAGCACGACATTTTCACCACTGTGGTTTGTCAACCATGCCAACTCGGGGCCCTCAGACGAGCCTGTCGGCTTCACGACAGCCTTGCATTTCGGAGTCGACGAGCTTTGACCTCCACTAGGACATCAGGAAAATGGAAATCCATAGAAATCAAGTTAACTAATTAACAACTGCACTTTTGCAAATTCTGCAAATATCATAATCTTCGCAAAGGCTTTTTCTATCCATTGTCATTACAGATTGTGTCCTTGTTTCCTCGTTGATTTGTTAACCTTTTTTCTGTGTTTTGTCACTCAAAATCATGCTTTATCACGTGATGTTCGTAGGATCCGCAAGACGCCTACCTTACTTAGATGACCATCTTTCTTCTTCTGGGGTCTCCCTCTATGGATTCTGGAGAGTTCTTCATTGATGTGCCAAAGGTTCAGAATGTTTTCTGCATGGTTTCCTAACTCTCTTCCGACTCTTCGTGTAGCATCATTGCTGGCATATTCTGCATATTCTTCAACAGGCTCCTACCAACCATCGAGGTAGGTCCTGACCTGTCTATTGTTGCCGAGATACCCATAGCCTGCCAGATTATTTGTGCTTGCTGGACGGGTTTAGGCATCATCGGTACATTTTACTGTGACTGTTCTTTGTCTGTTATCCTCCTAAATTTGGATGTTTGAAGTTATCTTGATATGCTTGTTAGCCAAGGCCACAGTAGGCTGTCATCTGGCCTCTTTCACGCTCGGAACTTCGATCCCTCATTTTCAGGATGAATGCCTGGGTGGTTGTTCTTCATCGGTATATTGCTGGTATGATCACTATTACTTATCACAAATCATACTCAATATTACCACAATCTATCAAAACAGCCTGGTAAGATGTTAACATTATTATCACAGTGGTATAGGGAGCTGAACCATGTCTCAGCATATACATTCTCTGGTATAGGAATGAGTACACCAGATGAGACTTGCATTGCGACTGGATTGGATGATTGCACAGTGTGGTTGTGGGATTGGCTCTGCAGTGCGGCCGAGACTCGTACCATATGTTGTACTGTACCATCAGCATTTTTTTTCAACCATAATATACAGTTACATTGGGACTTCGTACAGTTGACAGATGTACACTATATGGCCGTATACCGTATACAGTAAGGTGAACAGCCCTATCTGGAAGCTCATTCCAATGAGCATTATGTGATTCCAAGGTCCTTGAGAGTTTAAACCATTTCATACAATGCAGTAAAATTTTCATAAAATTGCAAACATGGCTACAAGCATCTACATCTACATATTGTAAGGATGGAGTGATTTCCAATATGGGCTCTTGTCTATCATCAATAAGAGCTGTTACTGGTTCTTTGCCAGCCAGGCATACCATCTTCAGCCACTTGCTGACATACCCGCGTCCGTAATACCCATATTCATCAGAGAATTGATGAGTCCATGATATGGTGGCTGTGAGAACTACAGTAGGATATCATTTTGTTTAGGCTAACTATGGGTATGTATACCATGATAAATTTGATTTATCAGTACGTAGCAATGTATGTCTGAAAATTAAGTTTCCTATGAGGAGTTCACAACAAGATCACGACATTGTGCCATCGCAGCAATCCATGTGCAAATTGCATAATTAAGTCATTTTTGTTGACTCATACCATATCCCTTCATTTATGTTTTAAACTACCTAGTAATATAAGACTTTATCATGGAAAGAACTGTTGGCATTTGTAACCCAATTTCTATTCTTATGAGAGTTTCAACCAGTGAGGTATGATAGTGTAATTAGGTACCATTTGTTGAGCAACATCATATTGCCTCATTTTTATTTGACTTACGAAATCATATAGATCGATTCAAATATTGCGTGAATTACAATGGCATCTAAGGTCATGCATGTGACCAACCCCAAATCATATGAGCAGTGCAAGTGGTTGAAATTGATTTGTCATTATTTGTTCATTGTTTGTGCAAGGACAGAAAATTTCGCGCAAGTTTCTTTCAACTTCGTTTTACTGCTACTACCACCACCCTCTCAAGCGTGGTGAATCTCCTTGAGATTCCTCCCTTGTCCTTTGTGGTGGTCCCTCCCTGGCCCTTCATGGTGGTCCCTTCCTGGCCTTTTGGATTTCCTCGTTGTTCCCTGGTCCTTTGTGGTGGTTCCTCCCTTGTCCTTTGTGGTGGTCCCTCCCTGGCCCTTCATGGTGGTCCCTTCCTGGCCTTTTGGATTTCCTCGTGGTTCCCTAGTCCTTCGTGGTGGTTCCTCCCTGGCCTTTCCTCACGGTTCCTCCCTGGCCCTTCATGGTAGTCCCTCCCTGGTCTTTCCTCATGGTTCCTCCCTGGCCCTTCCTCGTGGTTCCTTGCTGGCCCTCCCTCATGGTCCCATCCTGGCTCTTCCTTGTCACCATTCTCTTTCCGCTATCTTTCTTTTTTATTATATATCATGTAATTACATATGTATTCAAATATAAATAAAATTGATTTTTATTGAATTTTATCATCAAATGAGTGCTAAGAAACAATGAGTGGTGACAATCTGGTGTTTTAGGTAGTTCTGTTAAACTTACTCCAGGTAGTATCAATCTGACAGATACCATATAAATTTTATGTTAGATAAAGCTTTGCAAAGCTTTATATTGTTGGGTCGATTAGTTGATGCTTCAGAGTTGTAAACCTCCCTTTCGTTATGGCATTTCATAAAAGTTTATATGAAAATCACGGAAGCGTCTTTCCTCTATGAGGCCAAACATAACAATGTGATTGTTGATAGCAAAATTACGCTACTTCTTGTGATTATGTACTATATATTGTTATTTATTGCTATGTACTTTCCTCACGAGTTCACTGATGTTACCCATGGGGGTTGCCTATGGGTATTGTATATAAAATCGTAGAATTAGAAAAAATAAAACACACCTAAGATACAAGTGCAAAGACAAATGTAAAGGGACAAGCACAAACAGGATCTGATCAATAATATTCCATGACAGTTGCTGTAGGTCAAGAATCAAATCATTGTGCCCCATGCATGCTGACATCCTGGACTTACCACAGGTCTACTAGCAGCAGCATTGTCATAGTGGATTTTCAGCATGGGGAGGACATGTCCAGTGACTAGGATAGGGTCAGAAGATACAGTGATCCCCATGTCTTGCAAGAAGGGATAATTTTAATAGTCTAGTACCTGTACAAGCAGTCAATCAAATGCATGGAAAGATGAATGTGTTACTTACAGAACATTGGTTGGCCATAATTGAGTTATTGATGCCAATGCTGATATGTGCCAGGCAATCTCAAGGGTTCTTGGAAGAAAATTAACCATTATTGGTGAGAGTCTGGGAGGAAGTCTTTGTGTATAACATCGGTTGGGTGTGATAGCATGCATTTCTGCTGGAGTAACCTTGTCCTAATCCTTTGATCCAACTTGAATGCCAATGATGTTTGGAATAGTCTAGTGGGCAACCCCAAGCTTTCTTGAAGTAGTCCTGCACTTGCACTGAGAGAAGCTGTTAATATGAATGTGATTTGTATGAAAACCTACCTTGACTGTTATATTCTCAAACTCAAAGTTTCCAGCATTAATAGCAACCAACACTTGAATATTTTGAGGCCTGGCCGGTGGATGAGCATGACAGAAACACCCTTGAAGAAGTTCTTTAATTGCCAGAACTGCGGGGAATATGGGTGGAGGTCTTTGTGAGACTGACATTGACTTGATTGCCACTAGGGATATGCACGGGTTTTCAAAACCTATGCAGGTCACAGGTGTGGGTACATTCAGGGTATGGGTGGGGGTCTGGTCCTAGACTACCCGTACCCCTACCCATACCCTTGCCTTGGGTTGACACATGAAAACGAATATAGACTTTATAAAAACTAAAACTCTGCTACTGTACAGCTGTCAAACTCTAATTATACTCACTACGTAGATTTATGAATGATAGTTAGTGCTCCCTACAGCCTACACACCATGCAGCTCAACTTGCTTTCGAAAACTGTCAAACGAGTCACCAAATTGACTGATAAGGCCCAAGCCGCTATCGAGGAGAAGCTTGATGGTGCCTTGACAAAGAAAAGGAAGAACCACACAAGTGGAGAAAGCATGGCGGCCATCAAATCCAAAAAGGCAAAAGCTACCCTGCCAGATGGTTCTGGTGATGGACCATCCTCGGAAGACTTGGAAGAAATTGTTCGAACCAAGGAAGAAGAGGCTGCTTTGTATGACAATGTTGACAATGACAATGATGCTGAGCGCTGATTGTCCAGCCCAGATGTTGAGAATGCTGCTGACGAGCTAAGTATGAGCACCCTTGTTCAAGCAAACATTCTCATTAATAAAAAATAGAATGGTTAATGAAAGAATGGACTTCACCTGTTTATGTGTTCTTTGACCCAATGCTGCACATCATTGAGAAGGATGGTCAGTGGGCCCATGAGTTCAAGTGTAGTGCGCGAGGATGCAAGACCACCATCCAAAGGTATATGGACAAAAAAGATGCCCAGTCCACTGGAAATATGCGGAAACACGTTAAATCATGTTGGGGTGATGTGGTACTGCAAGCTGCTGATGATGCAAAGGATGCCAGCGAGGTCCACACAAAAATTGTTCCGGGAATCCTGCGAGATGGATCAATAACAGCGTCCTTTGAACACAAGGGGAAGGGAAAGGTGACATACTCCAACCATCAACACACCTGCACTGAGACCAAGTAAGTCTTTGACACTATGCAGCCAGACAAATTTAACACGACACAGAGCTGAGCTTGTGTGCTGGGTCTCTGAAAGCCTGCGACCATTCGAGATAGTCAAAGACTGAGGATTTCAATAATTAATGAAAACAGGCCGACCAGAATACTACTTACCTTCCCCAACCACCATCTCACATGATGTACAGCTCGTTTTTGCGCGCACTCAACAACACATTGCTAAAATGTTGAGAGTCAGTGAATTAATGCTCAATATGTGTGAAACTGACTTGACTTACCAGGAATATGAGGGCAAGATCAGTTTTACTACAGACACTTGGACTTCCACCAACCATAGAGCCTTCATGGTGGTATCAGTCCATCTCGAGCACAATGGAGTCCCACTGAGTCTGCCGTTAGACATTGTTAAAGTGGCGAAGGTATGTTGAAAGACTTACAAGGTGCTCACACACAATGACATGATGACTTGACCAGTCCCATACCGGTGCGGAACTTGCTGCAGTATTTGCAAAGATGTTAGAAGAGTTTGGAATATTGTTAAGAACGTGCTCAATGGTCAAATCCGAAGGGCTTGGCTTCAGCTCGTGCGCTGCACCCCTTACCCGAGTACGTGCCCCTAACTTCCGAAGGCTGTCAAACAATATTCAAAGGTTACCGGACGATGTCCGGAGGGCGTCGGGCGATGTCCAGAGTCCGATGTCCGATGCACGGGAATTCCGGCGGACGTTCGGGAACAAGAGGTAAGACTAATCCGGATGAAGTCCGAACTAGAAAGGAAACAGCGGAGGACTACCAAAGGTAGAGGCGGAGGTGACAAGTCAATAGGAATCAATCCTAAGACGAGCGGGGGTCGACGAGAGGATAACTCAAGTTGGATGGAGGAAGGAATGAGCAGAGTCTAAGATAATATTTGAACCAAAGATGTACATAGATTCTACAGAGTTTATATACTACTAAGATGCGAAGTCCGAAGCTATACAAAGCGGTGGATGGAGCGTATAGAAAAGTCAAACACTAGTCTATCGGAAAATAGTTAAATGAACCTGGAGATTAGATCAGAGGAAAATAAAGGGCGGAAATGAAACGAGGTACAGAAAATGATATAGTCTAACTGGAGTAGGAACATACAAAGGGATAAGGCACGGAAGTTAGACGCAGGTCGGATCCGGACATAGATAGACGTCGGCCGGATCCAGATATCCGGAAATGATATGTGTGATAGGTCCGGGTCCGGAACGCGGGATATGACAAATATCAGAAAAGGTACAAGGCATTTAATAGAAAAAACTTACTTGCTAACTTGTTCCACAGATACTTAGTGTAACATGTGATAATGCCTCAAACAACAACATCATGGTTGACAGGCTCGAAGACTTGCCTCCTGACTTTGGGGGGCCAGCAAGTCACACACAGTGCTTCTTGCACACCATGAATCTGATCGCCAAGTCCCTGCTTCATGAGTTTGATGTAATGAAAAAGGCCGAGGCTGCAAGAGAAACAGATGATGATGTGGCGAGTGATACGAGTGATACAGAGTTTGCTGATCTGAGCAATGAGGTTGAGCATGAGGACGCCAGTGCCGATGTTGATGAGGAGTTGCAAGATAATGAGGATGGTTGGGTGGACGAGGTAGTGCTGTTGAACCAGGATGAATGAATTGAGCTGCAAAGAGATATCTGACCGATAAAGTTAGTGCTTTTGAAGGTAAGACGAAAAATACTCAAGCATACCTCAATATTGGTGGCTCCCTCTAGCTGCGCAAGCTTTCTTCCAAACTGATCAATTCCACAACCAGCTTGCTTCCTGCCTGGTGTAAAATTCTCCTCAACCTGCAAATTACTCCAACAAATATGCCACGGGATGTTTGCACCCACTGGAACTCGACCTTCGGTATGCTGGACTATGCTGTTGTCCATCGGGAAGCGATTGACACAGTCACTCAGCGGCGTGACCTAGGATTGTGCAAGTTTGAGCTTGTTGACAGTGATTGGGAGATTGTCAGCCAGTTGCAGGATGTATTGAAGGTAGGTGTGGGTCACTTACTGCACTAGAAACTGCTTACTAAACATGACATTCAAGATTCTCAAGGACGCGATTTTATTTTTCTCGCGGGGGATGCCGAACCTTGCAAAGGTTATTCCCGCAATGGATTTGATTGATGAGCGACTCACCACCTACTCACACAACCAGAAATATTCCCCTTCTATCTGTGTGGCTGTTTGCCTTGCAAAACGAACCCTCAACCGGTACTACCAGTTGACAAACAAGTCTGAGGTATACCGGATTGCTATGGGTGAGTCTTCTTTGATTTAAATAATATTATGATACTGACCTTTGTTTATTTATTACTGCAGTACTGCATCCACACCATAAATTGGCCTATTTCAAGAACACATGGTGGGAGGACACCTGGATTGAGACTGCAGCCACACTTGTCTGCAATGAGTTTGAACGGTCATACCTTGAGGTGGGGATTCAAGAGAATGGTGATGATTTTGAGGTGTCAAATACTACGGCTTATGAGATATGTGTTTTTCTTTATTTTTGCACAGCTCATTAACTACAACTTGACCTTTTAGAATTTATTTGACAATATGCCAGCTCTGGTGCCACCCAAGTCAACTGACCTGGGGGATGAACTCAAGCGCTACCTCAGTGCCGATATCGAGGATGTCCCCAATCCTATTGCCTGGTGGCACAAGCGCCGTGCAGTATATCCCCACCTTTCTCATATGGCCTTAGACTACTTAACAATACCTGGTGAGTCCATGCCTGCCCTCCTTTATGGGTTCGTTCTGACATGTTTTTTATCACACTTACAGCTACATCAGTCAATGTCGAATGCCTGTTCAGCAAGGGACGCCTCCTTCTGTCTCACGTGCATTCACATCTGACGGCTCAGTCTACTCGAGCACTCCTATGCCTCGGTTATTGGAGCCGCCTCAACCTTGTCAAGACGGAAGACGTTGTCAAGATTAGTTCCCTACCTGATGTTGAGGATGCTAATGAGCAAGAGCTCGAGGATGGTTGGGACTGCATTGAGTAGCTACATAGTCTTTTTTTGTCGTATTTCATTATATAGTATGCTATACCCTCAGGGTATACCCACCATGGGTGGTACCCTGGGTGTTATATCCTTGTACCCGTCACTACACCCATACCCTCAGTGCGGGTATGGGTACATCTCCAGGTAAGGGTACAGGTGGCACCTGCGATACCCCAGGGTTTACCCGTGCACATCCCTAAATACGAGTCTTATCACATTCAATAACAATGAACAACCTTGCCCTCAAAACTTGCCTAAGTTATCTCCAAGTCTCATAGTCCTACCCATATATGTTATCAATCTGTATACATCCTACTATTACACTACATAGCTTGTCTACTACTGTAACTCTCCCTAATTCTATGATGACTGTAACTCCAAACACTGTTGCCCCTCTGGCAAACTGATTGCATGAGATTGTCACACTGTTGTCACATCATGTGATGATTTCGCATGATGCCTACCTTAAAATTATTTCGAAGTGCTAAAAATATCTGAGGTTCCATGCAAGGGTCTGGAATTGCAGCTGCAATGCCCTTGGAAGGTGCCGAAATGATGTCTAAATATAGAAGGCTTCCAAGGTTTAGATTTTTCCGACAGAAGAAGCTGTGCAGCAGCCCCTGGCGTTAATTTGAACCCCGCCGCGGGACTCGGTGCGCGAAAACGGACCAAGTTCGTTTTGAACGTTGCCACTGAGTGAACGTTAACGTCCAAACTCCTTGAAGTCCACACCCACGTCCAAATCGCCCCTCCAATTCAACTTTGAACTCACTGAAGTGCAGCAAATGCACACAATTCAAAGCGAGTCGGGGAATCGGGGCGCAACCGCCGTTACTAACGTATGGGTTTATTTGGTAACTTAATCCTTCCGACCAAGTGGCTCGAAACGACGACGCACTCATTGCTAGGCCTGATTGAACCAGATGACTTAATGTGGTGCGTGTTTCAGTTCTAGTAATCGCTCACGCCAGAGTCTAGAATCGGTGGCATTAGTATTCGGTGCTATTGAACTATCGACCCCAAAACTCAGTACTACTACCTCAAGGTAACGGAGATTACTGCAAGCATGTCTCGAGACCTGTGTTTTCAGATGCGATCAGGTGCTTTCTAGTCTGGCGGCTGGCCACACATACTAGGGTCAGGCCGTTAGATGAGGTAAGTAAACATCAGCATCGAGTCTTTCCACACCTGGCATGAGGCTCAGCCTGAGATCTTGATGAAAGCTGAGTCGGACCGTTGAACCTACTATTACTAGTAGAAGCTCAAGTTAACCCTTTGCCAGTGGCAGTGACAAATCGCCGAGTCTCGAATCACACCTGCAACTTGACTGCTCTTTTTTCGACTTTTTCATCGTTCCAACCAACCACTGACAACCACGGCGAGTCACCATCATAGAATGGAAGACTCCCAGTCCCAGGCATGGTGGCAAGCCCAATTTGATCACCAGCAATGGCTTAATCGCTCAACTTCAACTCGCGGGATACTACACCCGCAGCCACAACCTGAGTTCGACCTGACAACTGTGCCAGACAGTGATAGCGGCGCTCAGACTGACGAAGGTATGTTTTTAGTGGCCGAGTCGTGCTTTTTCTACAGCATTCAAATTTTATTCAGGATTTCATCACGTCGAATATTTGTTGCCACAATGGCAGGCGCCTAGTACCCATGGCAGCTTCGACTCATCGGAGGCGCCCATGTCACAGCCAATGTTAGCGCAATTTGGAAACTCGAACTCAGGACTAATCCCTCCCTCACTGCCGCAGTCGCAGGTGCAAGTGTCGGCTCAACTAGCAGGCTCACTGAACTCAGGGCTCATCCCCTCCTCATCGCCGCAGTGGCAGCAAGTGCCGGCGCAAATTCGAGGCTCAACCCCAAGGCCAATCCCTCCCTCACTGCTGCAGTTGCAGGAACATGTACCACAGCCAGTATTGGCCCAAATGGGAGGCTCGCTTAACCCAGGGCTTATACCATTGCCGCAGTGGCAGCAAGTGCCGGCGCAATTTGGAGGCCCGAACTCAGGGCTGATTCCCCCTTCACTACCACAGTTGCCGGCGCATGTCCCACAGCCAGTGTCCGTTCAAATTGGAGGCTCGAACTCGGGGCTCCTCCCCTCACAGCCGCAATGGCAGCCAGCGCTGGCGCAAGTTGGAGGCTCGAACTCAGGGCTAATCTCTCCCTCATTACCACAGTTGCCGGCGCATGCCCCACAGCCAATGTCGCTCCAACTCAGAGGCTCAAAATCGGGGCTCTTCCCCTCACAGCCGCAATGGCAGTCAACGCTGGCGCAATTTGGAGATTTGAACTCAGGGTTGATCCCCCCCTCGCTGCCGCAGTGGCAAGCTTCCGTACCACAGTCAGTGCCTGCGCAACATGGAGGCTCAAACTCCAGGCTCTCCCCCTCACAGCTGCATTGGCAGGCGCCGTCATCATCTGACTCTCGACCTTTTTGCCCCCCTTTGTCCGACACCAATAATTCGGAGTCCCCCATTGACCCATTCCAAGCGAATATAACCGAAAATCTGTGTCGCGTCAGGAGTATTCGCATGAGTCACAAGCGTGATAGCGAGAAGTTCACAGCTTTTGGTGATGCAAAGCGTGCACGCACCACAAGAACGCGCGAGGAACGCAAACTAGATCCCGTAATGCCAGATGTACTCAAGAGATTTAAGGAGTCGACACGTAAGGAAATGGTACAGAGGACATTTGAGAACGGCCTTTTCCCTACGGTGGATGAAATCGCTACGATGGCGATTGCGGCACTTGACGCCACGATCGGCCCTGACGACGGTATTTACTTCTACCGATTCATCGTTATGACTTGTTAACAAACAAAAAAGCGCGCCTTAAGCAATGGAGTACGACGCAGGAGGGTCGGCGTCTGGTCAGCAAGCTGAAGGGAACCGTGAAGAACATACACTCCGATTTCCAAAAGGTGGCTCCGATCATTGTACTTGCATCACACCAGTCTTTAGTCGAACTGTTGATGACTAACGCGGACATGCAAGCATCGCAAGCTGCTAGGATTGACAATTTGGTGGATGATATTTCATCTTTTGATGTAGCTATCCAGGTAAGTGATTCTAAAACATAATTTACGTGTCCCTAACATTTTATGATTTATCTCAGTGGCCTTCGGAGGATGGTCACGTCAGATCAGTCCAGGCGCCGTTGGGACACTCTTCTGTTACTGCGCTGTTGGATTATGTGTTACGAATGAAGAAATACTCGAAATATCTATGCACGGACACAGGTAACTGGCAGGCCCGTTTTACACATGCCTTCGCCTTTTCAGCAGCTACATGTCGCGGCGAGTTACGGAAACACGCACAATCAGGCTGGGACAACGCAGTTGCTGACAACTTTCAGACCAACGGGGTTGAGGTGGCATATAATCAGTATCTAGGGTACATTTCCTCCTTGGTTGGAGATCAAAGGTCGATATTTGATCAGATGTTGTCCGGCATGTGCCAAAAAGGTTGATCAAGTAGTTGATACTCAAGTTAATACCGTCTTCGACTCGTTGACTTAGAAGTGCATCATGATCTTCGCCGGTATAAGATAGTGCAGAACTCGCCTGGAAACGCCGTCAAAGTTATGAGCAGGACACAAATTTACTGCGGCCTACATTACTATGTTTGGCCTTGTAGAGGAAAGGAGAGTTCTCCGTTTTCTTATATACACTTGCGATGTCGAAGATGCGCGTGAAACCTAGTATCTTCCATAGAACGAGGAGGTGTATACTTAGTCATGATCGATGGCAGAATCAGCCGGTATTATTACTACATGACATTTTAACTTACCCGCCAATTCACTCTGCAAGCGTTACTAGCTCCAATCGCTTACAAACATAACTACTTGCCGCCACGGCCTGAATTCGGCCTGTTGATAAGATTTTGGGTCTCATTGGCAGGTCCAAGTTTCACAAAGATGTCATCACCTAACCCGCGTACCAGACGGCGGTCATGACACTGGCCATGGTACGTTTTCGAATAGTAGTACTAGTCGAGCCAGTCATTTTTTGTTGCCGCAGCCCGAAGATTTGATGGGATGGGAAAAAAATCCTTTTCCCAGTTGGGAGTCAGCGTCCAAAATGATTAAGCGCTAAGCTCTAACGTCACAAATTACCTTCCTGTTCAGAATTACAGACCATTTCCAGCGGCTTCTACATGGAAAGCGTCAACGTCAATGTGTCATGGCTCTGGCTCTGGTGTTTAAGTAGGAATAAGGATAGCGGGAGCCGGTGCAAGAAGTCAATCTACTTTCGCCTCGATTTATCCTTTTCTTCCTTTCTCGTTGCTCAAGTTCATATGCTGATGGAAGACAACCCCCATCCTGGAACATCGTCCCAGGTGGGAGACACCTCGCGGCCTATCACAGCGTCGTCCACAGCTGTGACGACGTCTGAGAATACTCAACAGAAACAGCAAATCTCTGACCTAGTAGTCACGGTAGTAGAGGAGAAGCCGCAAGTGCTTGAGTCCGAGTCAGGCCACACGATGAAAAGGTATGATTTCCGCCGTTGCATCTAGGTTGGTTCTCTAACCTTCACGTTTTCAGGGGGTAAAATTCCCAAGGACAACCTAGACTCGTCAGGCGGATGACATCACTTGACTATAGTATCGAAGACTTACCAAGTGAGAACGATCACGAAAATGACGATGACCACAGTGTGAGTCTCATCATCGGGTCAGTTTTTCACCTCTGCCTTGTAAAAACTACTCACCGGTTTGTTATCAAAGGCATGATCGTTTGCGAATTGGACTCGAATATGCAACCCTGAACGACGATCATTTGCATACGCCAAGAAAGGTGCGTTTTGTCAGTGTCAGCGGTCGGATATGTGTTGAATATCAATTTCCCTGCACAGCGATCTCGCGATGAAGGACGAGTCCGGCAGGATCTGATTGTCGCCAATACTAAACTCCGACTAGGAGTCACGACACAGGCCCAGCATCAGCTGCGAGACTCGCAGAACCGAATTGACTCTCTTCACTCACAAGTATTTGATCTGCGAGAGAGGTTGTATGACGTCGAACGTGCCTGCAACATTGCAGAGATGTATGTTGAGATGTTGCAGACGTCGGGATTGGGTGATCGGCGCCGTAAGAATCTTTCCAAAAGGAAGACCATGATGCACGAACATTACCCAGATGGTGGACAGTCGATCAGATGGGTTACAGACGAAGAATTTGGACCGTATGATAACTCGTCTGCTGAAGAAGGCCCACCCGTTACCCAGGCCGTTGCAGGGCCGTTGGCATGCGGATTAGCAGCCAGCCAACGCCTGACTTTATCTCGCCAACAACTGGCTTGGCGTCGTTTACAAGCAGCCAAGAACGCTAGCGTATACAACGAGCCTTCCAGTCCTACCTACCCCCGTGTGGATGGCACCCCAGAAGTCTGAAGGCGACAATGTTAGTTCAGCTGTTTCACTCCCATCACACATTCTCATTTTTTATAACCACCCTTTAACTGACTCAATCGTATACTAGTCAGTATTCGTGGTACACTGCAAGCCAAGATATTGTTCGTATTACATTTGCGTGTAACAAAGGCTGTCATGCCGGTAGAGATGAGTTGCTCCCAGGTTCGCAAAGCTTCAACTGAGTCTCGAATGAGAACCTTATCGTTATCTTATCGAGGTCACGCGACGTTTTTGTCGGAGATCAACTGGACTTGATTCGTTCCAGGCTTCCAGCTCAGCTACTACTATCCTTCAATCTTGCATTTCCCAGTGCTATGCCCGCCGCGGCCAGATCTCCACCTTGAGCTGAAAGTCATATATGGCAATACATGGTACACAATCGCAACATCGGGATAATTCTACCATCGATCATTACCTTACCATGTTTGACCTTGTAGAGGAAAGGAGGGTTCTCCGACGATCATACGACCCGCATCGTCACGGTCACTCAGGACGTATTTACTCTCCTTCAATCGTACTAATGGGCAAAAAAAAGGCGTCGGAAAGTGACTCACGCAGGACGGTTGGAACGCGGGAACATGATCGACATCAAACTATCATGCTGCGTTGTCAATGTGTATCACGCCGACCGCTAACGCAGAAGCGAGCACCACAAATGAGTTCTTTGCACTATTCCAAACTTAGACGTCGTCACTCAAGAAGTAAGCATATCCTTTATGCAATTACCATTTCCATCGACTACCGCACTTTCAGTATATGAGGATACTGACATTATTTATGTACAGGTGTCCATTTTAGGTGCGCATATTGTTCTGGGCAGCCGTCTTTGCCAATCAATCCTGGATGGCCGTTAAATAGAGCGGAAGCAAGCATGAAATCCAACTTATCCCTAGTCTCCTACCTTCTCCCTTATTTCTCTTCCCCTCCCGAGTCGTTCTCGAAGCTCATGTCCCAGGCGGAGGAGAACCTGCAGTCTGGAGCATTGTCCCAGGCCTCGCAGCCTGCTTCAGCATTGTCCCAGGCCTCGCAGCCTGCTCCAGCATCGTCCCAGGCCTCGCAGCCTGCTTCAGCATCGTCTACAACCACAGTGCCCACATCCGATAATGCTCGACATAGGCGGAAAATTGCTGACCTGGAGGAGAAGTTGCAAGTGCTCGAGTCAGGACAGGCGGTGAAAAAAAGGTTTGAACGCTATCGTTAGTATCATCAAGTGCGGTCGCTCAATATTTTTTTCAGGGAGATAAACTATATCATGTCACAAGGACGAGCTATCCGACGGATAATTACATTATTTGACAGCATTGAGGACTTAATATGCGAGAACGATCGGCGGTGCGATCGCGAGGACGACGACGACGATATGACTGTTGAGTCAGTATTTCATCACCGCCTCACGAGAGTTGCTCACCAATTTGCTAACAGTCAAGATCGCTTGCAATTCGGCTACATAGTCCTTAACAACGTCCTCCCATGGTTTCATCAAAAAGCTTCGGACATGGAGCACGATGATTACACACACATGTTGAAAAAGGTGAGATTCGCCGGTGTCAATGATTCACCTTGCGCTAAATCATCATTCAGCTTAGACAGGGCGCCGACGGTGCTCGAGGAGACGACACCTCGAAGCTCAAGAGTCTCGTCCCTGATTGGGTCAACCGCGAGCTCAAGCCCAATCCTCCAGTCGACCCCGAGGATAAATTCTGCCGTGGATTCACCAACGACGCGTGCGGCAAACTACTCTGCCCAACAGAGCTAGACTGGAATGACCCAATGTAAGCCATTCTGTTCAGGATCTCGTGAGACACTGACTGTTCACTAGTGTCAGGGCTGGAATTAGGGATCGCGTTGATGGCTATGTCGTAACGGAAATGTCATGGCCAGCGTTCCTATACGCAGGATATACTGCCGATCAGAACAATCTCGAGGAGGGCCTCTTCAAAAGCACGCTGCTGGTTCAGGTGCGGTATATATAAATAGCTTCACAAAGATCTCATTTCTTGCAGGCCTTCAAAGCTATCTTCACATCTCCTTCCTCCGCAAAGGAAGTAACCGGCGATGGGGATGGCGCTAACATCATCGAAAACAACAGACGCGCGAAGAAGGATTTTTCTGGCAGGAAAGTCAAAACTCATGTGGCACAAATCATCAAGATGCAAAAAGTCTCAGCTTGCTCGATCGCATACGTATCCTGTCAAGTCAGTGATATTTTCTTGTCCTTACCGAGCGCTAACAACATATACTGCGTGCAGTTGCGATTCGCACTGTCGTCAGTGACCTCATGGCGGTCAGTAGACGGCGACTTTGATTACATACAGTTCTGGTACATTATTGTAGACTTTTTCGAACGCCCCCCCGGTCGAGTCGCGCAGCGCAACGTTGATCGGCTCCTGGCGTGGTGGACAAGGTATGTCTGATCACAATCCAACAGCTTTCGTTGAACTAACCTAATTTATTAGAAAAGTATTTGGAACTAGCCAGCGTGCAGACCTCAGTGATACGGCAAAGGCCAAGATGTCCGTCAATGCTCTCACATTGCAGAGGGCGCGACTGGATGATGCTCGATTCGATTCGGAGTAGTTCACGTCTGGTGCTAGCATCAGTGAACTGATGGATAAGTTAGAAAGTTACATCGATCATTACAGTACCATGTTTGACCTTGTAGAGGAAAGGAGGGTTCTCCATTTTCATATATACACTTGCGATGTCAAAGATGCTTTTAATGATATTACTTGCACACACTGTGCATTTGGTAGACTGAATCGAGGAAAACAAGTAATCAAGTGCAAAAGTAGAGCGCAACGCCCATAGTTACTGTTGCGTTGTCAAATGAACAGCTAAGCCATCAAGGATGCGAATGCACGCATACAGAATGCCTCTCGTATGGCGCAAAATCACGCAATGGTACTGTTGTGGGGCGCAATACCTCAGATCCTTGTTAAATGTTAAACAAGGCACTTAGGTGAACTGTTACTCATTATGTTCGATTCCCACGCAAACGTACTACACCATAAATGTACAGGGTCTGCGCAACGCTACGATCTCATTTGGATGCGTCGCAATTGAAGGAATGATGCTGATCATGACGCAATAACTAAGTAAGGTGTGTAAGTGAACCGGTGCTCACCACTTTCAACTTCCGCGTCAAGGTTCTACACGGTGAAAGTGCAGGATCTACGTGACGATGGGACCTCTTTTGGATGCGGCACAAGTGAAGAAATGATGTTAATTGTAACACAATACGTCGTTAAATATTAAGTGAGGTACGCAATTGAACCGTTACTTGCCATGTTCGATTCCCACGCAAACGTACTACACCATAAATGTACAGGGTCTGCGCAACGCTACGATCTCATTTGGATGCGTCGCAAGTGAAGGAATGATACTGATCATGACGCAATAACTAAGTAAGGTGTGTAAGTGAACCGGTGCTCACCACTTACAACTTTCGCGTCAAGGTACTACACCGTGAAAGTGCAGGATCTATGCGACGATGCGACCTCTTTTGGATGCGTCACAAGTGAAGAAATGATGTTAATTGTAACACAATACGTCGTTAAATATTAAGTAAGGTACGCAATTGAACCGTTACTCACTACTTTCAAGTTTCGCGCCAAGGTACTACACCGTGAAAGTACAGGGTCTGCGCGGTGATACGACCTCTTTGAGATGTGTCGCCAGTGAATACAGCTGTCTGGTTATGGGATACTCACAATAAATTGGTACTCACTAGCTTGGTGCACCAAGTTTCGCGCCAAGGTACTACACCGTGAAAGTACAGGGTCTGCGCGGTGATACGACCTCTTTGAGATGTGTCGCCAGTGAATACAGCTGTCTGGTTATGGGATACTCACAATAAATTGGTACTCACTAGCTTGGTGCACGCATCTCGGCTATTATGCAAGAGTATAGCTTTTTCGCACGTATTCGCAAATGATATCTAGCGGACAAACATTGGTTATTACAAGAAAATAGGACCGTTATCCACCGTAGGACATACATTTATTCTTGTGCACCCGGTAAACATATTGTTGCCCCCTGGAAAACATAGTAACTTGGATACTGCTTGGACCATCATCCCATAATTGAAGGACATTAAGAATTTTGAGGAGATGGCATCAAAGTTACGAGCAGGACGCAAATTTGCTGCCGCTCACTCAGTGAACACCTCCCCGTTCTATGGGAGATACTAGGTATCATGCGCATTTTCGACATCGCGAGGGGGTGTAAGGCGGCGTAGAATCCTCCTGGAGATGGCGTCAAAGTTACGAGCAGGACGCAAATTTGCTGCCGCTCACTCAGTGAACACCTCCCCGTTCTATGGGAGATACTAGGTATCATGCGCATTTTCAACATCGCGAGGGGGTGTAAGACGGCGTAGAATGTTCCTGGAAATGGCGTCAAAGTTACGAGCAGGACGCAAATTTGCTGCCGCTCACTCAGTGAACACCTCTCCATTCTATGGGAGATACTAGGTATCATGCGCATTTTCGACATTGCGAGGGGGTGTAAGACGGCGTAGAATCCTCCTGGAGATGGCATCAAAGTTACGAGCAGGACGCAAATTTGCTGCCGCTCACTCAGTGAACACCTCCTCGTTCTATGGAATATACTAAGTTTCACTCGCATCTTCGACATCGCAAGTGTATATATGAAAATGGAGAACCCTCCTTTCCTCTACAAGGTCAAACATGGTAATGTAATGATCGATGGCGGAATTATGCTGATGTGTGCGATTGTGTACCATGTATTGCTATATATGACTTTCTAACTTATCCATGAGTTCACTGATGTCTTCACAGCAGATTTACATTCACAGTGAGCATCCTAGGATCCCTTTTCGATTATTTTTCACTAAGAAAACCCATACAGAACCGGTTTAGTATAATCTGTTAGCATGCAAGGGCTCTAATGCTACAAGAATTCTCAAGTCTTGAATCTCGATCGTCAGTTGGAGTTCCGAGCTTTCGGTAGCCAGGGTAGGATGCGGATTTGTTTCTTTGTGTAAATCTCCCTATTCTTGACGGCTGACTTTTCTGATCCGGTGTCATGCAGCTGACGCAATGTGCATTTGTTGAATGACTTGAATGAGCTTTCATGCTCCACGGGCCTGTGCTGGCAGGCGAGGAGAGATGAGATGAGAGGCTTTTCGATGGTCGCACCATAATCATCATGTGTTAAACAGATGAGGTAGTACTTGGTGGCATCAATAGACTGATGTACGTGTATCAAAAACATTTCGAGAATAACATCGGAAACAGGGCGACAAGATCGCGAGCAGTTCTTGATAGTGACGTTGAGCACGATAACATCAAAAGACTGTCGGTATCTTACTAGTATCTTCAGCGCTTACATTTGGACAAGGGGTGTATGTCAATGCTATGACCGCAGCGGTCATCTCGCTGAGAATGGCTTGATAGGTGGAACTGATCTGGGTGAGTGTCAGTACATGAAAATACACATGATTCCAGAGACAACGCTGGTCCGCAATGACAGTTCTGTATATCGGTGCATGCAGCTTATTTGTCGCGGTTGCCATGTTGTGCTGGCTTGGAAACTAATATTTATCCACAACCCAACTGTGCATCAAACAGCGCAAACTGATAGTCCTGCTCACTATCTTTTGGCATTTGCCACATCGGCGATTACTATCACTAGGATTGTAAGAATGAGAATGTACAATGTGGTGAGTTATTAGTGCCACTTTGATGAAAATATGCACTATGCTAATTCCGATATAGTGCAATCGATGGATCTTACTAGGATGCTGTTCAGGGGTGGTACTGCTCCAAGTGGCGTGCACAACTGTGCATGTGGCGACCAATTCCCGGAGTGAAGATCTAGGTGAAATGAGGAAAGCAGCGCATGGGATTAAACGGTGAACGTTGAGGGTTGTGCATTTGCAGGCTGGAGGTGAGTTGATCATGACTTTGTGGCAGTTACTTCAGTTCTAACTTCTATACTGGCTTGCAAACTTTCTGCGGCGTGAGGGCCACTCTTTCCTTCATGTGCCCTCTCATTCCTGTTTGGATGGTGTTATACATATTCTCCACACATCAAATACGGATCTTGAATCAGGCTGTGATAATTGATGCAAATCGAGCGCGGTGCGCCCTGTATCAGTTCCGTGCTTATCTTTAAATGACATTCTTATGCTATAAATAGACAACGACCGAGGTGAAGGGCTAGAAGATGGGTGGTGGCATGTGCTTAGGAAACGGAGGAGCAGGGGCATTGGAAGGTGTGTTTGAAGGGGCTGTACAGGCGAGTTTTCTGCTTCATTTGGACTTTCCTTGTTTTACATTCTAACCTTATTGAACGGCCCCGGAGGTGCTGTCACGTTCAGGCCTGCGAAGCAGAGACTGCTGATGCCCATCGAAAGTCATTGAGAAGGTCATATCACACCGAGACCGTTGTAAGACAAAGTTGTACATTGGATTTTTGATTTAGCGTAAAGGGCCGTGCGTTGGCAGCTGTGTGGCCGAGGTGAGTTATTGTACAATAAAGTACCCCTGGGGTTGAGGCTCGTCGAACAGGTTTTACGACATCAGTTGGTACAGTTTGAAGAGTAATAAATTAGGCTTCATGCAGTCATAACAGTGCGTTCGAGACTTCTTTTTCCGTGTCCTCTCAGCGCTGTCTTAATCTAGAGATAGCATTGTATCTCCACGAGATGTGTCAATCACGGATGCTCAATCAGGATACATCAGGCCGCGCAAATGGATACATACAGCGCTCAATTAGTTTGTCTCTGGCTGCGCTGTTGAGAGTGCGCCTGACCACCAGGGCACCCAGGACGTCACGACGTCCTGACATATATGAATGCAAGACAGTAACAGTACCTTACTCATTTTCTCTTTCCGTTTTCAACCGTATTCTAACTCTATTCTAACTCTATATAAGACTACGAACACGCGCCAACGCACCTCAGTCCCTTTAACCGTGACTGAGGTGTGTATCATATTTTTCCTCTTTCTTATTCCATTATACTCACTATATACATTAGCCTCGTACTCTAGGTTCGTGGTACTACATTGAATGTAGTCCCTTTAACCGTGACTGAGCCTCGTACTCTAGTTCTCGTCTCTCAACAGGTTATGAGCCCTGGCTGAAAGGACAGCGGCATTACCCCATCTCTCGCATCAGCACTTCTCGAACGTCCGTTCACCCATCACACTTCCTACCGGGTTCCAAACCAATATCGAAGTGTCACCTCTAACTGTCGATCACTATGACATCATCGGACTCTCTCCCAAAAACCGAGAAGTACCCCCACGAGAAACTCACTCTCGACGGCTCTAATTACTCCCAATGGGCGACAGGTTTTAAGATGTGGGCGGGCGGTATTGGACTATGGTCCTATGTCAGTGGAGACGAAGTAGAACCGTCCCCACCAGCCCAACTTGCAGACTCTGACCAGAATATCCTCCGCAAGGAGAAACACGACGAGCGGGTGAAGCTCTACAGACAACGTCGACTCCTCGCCCTCAGTGCTCTCTCCACCGCCATCGATGCACAGGACTTCGTCTATCTACGTCATATTGACAATCCGCACCTTGCTTGGATCGCCCTGGAGAAGAAATATCTTCGCCAGAAAGCCATTCGATTCAACCAATACCTCGATCGTCTATTCACGGTCCCAAAGGCACACGACAGCACGTCCATTGCGGAGACATTACAGACACTCATTGTCCTAAAGTCGGACCTCGCAGCACTCTCAGTCGCACCATCCACATCCTCAGTTTCTCCACCCTCTACTACGTCTGGCGCTACTGCTATGAAGGAGGAATACAAGATTCCAGACGCCATCTTCGTGCACATCCTACTCCGTGCTCTCCCTGACTATTACGACCCTCTTCGCCAAACACTCGTTAACAGCGATGCCTCGCTGGACTTCAACGACATTGTGAATCGGTTGAAGACCCAGGAGTTGCATCGTGCAGGGACCAGTAGCACGACAGAGCATGTCGCCATGCTCTCTGGACATCGAGGGAACAGTGCACCCCCCAAGACGAGTGATCGCGTCCCTCCCAAGGGCTTTGATGAATCAAAGGGAGACGGCTGGATTGTGGGATGGAGACCTAAGTGTGGCCATTGTCAAAAGGCTGGCCACATCTGGGCACAATGTCGTGCACGCCTCGCTAAAGATGAGAAGAAGTCAGCACCATGTTCGTCCCCTCCCGCTGTCGCCACTAACACGGAATCTCCATTGGCAGACCAACCTAACGCGGATGCTACCTCACCCAACGCTATACCACAATCTCCATTCTTTCTCACCTTAAAAGAGCATACTGCCAATATCTCGTCCTCCCTCACTATGCCTTTAGGCTCTATTCATGTAGACTCAGCGTCCACGGCCCATATGGAGCCTGATATTTCACGTTTTGCCCACTACACGAAGCTCGATGAACCCATCCGTGTGAAACTCGCCGATAATCATGAGGTCCTAGCCCCTGGCTGGGGGACTGTACGGCTCGTCTTACAGTATGAGCAATCCTCAACGATTCGAGATTTTGACTTCCTTCACGTTCCTGACCTGCGGTGTACCCTTGTCTCAGTATCGTGCCTCGCATCTGAGTGCATTTCGTTCATCTCTTCCTCCAAAGGAGGAATGCTTCGTGCTGGTGATGGACACGGGCCACCGCTTGCACACGTCCATTCTCGCAATGGGCTGTACTTACTCGCTGCACGGTACATTACTGGTGCATCCGCTATGCTCACACAGTCGCCTCCTACTGCCTTATCCCTGCAGACCTGGCATCGCCGATTGGGCCATGCTGGATTCTCCACGGTCCTCAAAGCGAGCGAACACGTTGACGGACTGTCACTCCCCTCCTCATCACTCCACAGCACCAGTGGTGATGCTGACCTGATCCAGTGCGTCTCTTGCCTCATGGGTAAGCACTGGCGATCTCCCTTTCCAAACGCTGCACGACGAGCCTCGGCACCTGCAGAACTTGTGCACTCGGACGTCTGGGGACCCGTCAGTGTCGCATCCTCCACTGGCGACTCGTACTTCGTCGTGTTCACTGACGACTACACGCGCTACTCACTCGTATATCTTATGCACGCGAAGTCCGAAGTCTTCGAGCTCTTCAAGAAGTTCGTGCCATGGATGGAGACTCAGTCTGGTGGACGTATCAAACGTCTTCGTAGCGACAATGGATTTCAGTGAGTACCTAGCGGAGCGGGGCATTGAGCATGAAGTCACCATGCCCTACACACCCCAGCAGAACGGGGTTGCTGAGCGTGGCCACCAGACCGTCGTCACTCGTGCCCTCAGCTGCCACCACCAGAGTGGTTTCCCGCGTTCCTTCTGGGGCTGGGCGATCCTGCACTCTGCTCACATCAAGAACGTCCTCCCCTCCTCAGCGCTTGATGGTCAGACTCCGTTTGAGGCTTTCTACGGTCGCAAACCCGACGTGAGCTACCTCCGCCCCTTTGGCTGCCTTGCCTACTCTCACATCCCAGACGACACCCGTCGGAAATACGAGTTCGTTTCCCGCCGTTGCTTCCTCCTGGGACACGTGCGCGACGCTGGCTATATCCTGTGGGACCCATCTGCGAAGCGCGTCGTCAGGTCACGCCATGTCCAATTCGACGAAGCCGTCTTCTATGGGGACCCCACCTTATCTCCCCTGGGTCCGCTAATCCCTGATGCGGACTCTGACCAGGGTGTCGGTCCTTCGGTGGGAGGTGCTCCAGGTATCAGTCCTTCAGTGGGAGGTTCTCCCTCATCTGGTGAGCCACCATCTGTGACCCCTGCTACACCTTCTGTGCCACAGGTGTCAGTGGGAGGTGATGTTGACCCACCAGCCGAATCCCATGCATCCCACATATCCCAGGACGCTCCAGTCGAATCCCATCATTCCCAAGATGTTCCAGTCGAGTCCCATCATTCCCACAATGCACCAGCTCCTGTTCCAGCTCCACGTCGAAGCACACGTCCACGCCAACCTACTCAGCCTGGCTATACTGCTCCAAGTGGGCCTAGTGCCACGGCCATACCCACCAAGCGGGTTCCTGTAGCTGAGCGCTGGACCCATGTCCCAGTCCTACCTGACCCATCACCACCTCATGAATCCGCCATGCATACAACAGACACACCTTCGTCACCACCCGTCATTCCAAAGTCGATCAGCGCAGCTCGTTCCCTACCTGAGTGGCCGCTATGGTCGGAAGCCTGCAAGTCTGAGCTACAATCCATGTGCGACTTGAAGACTCACCGTCTGGTACCTCTCCCAGCAGGAAGGAAGGCCATTGGATCCAGGTGGGTATTCTCACTGAAGTCAGATGAGGATGGCAACATCACCCGGCACAAGGCCCGGTTTGTTGCACAAGGCTACACTCAGGTCGAAGGGATCGACTACACGGAGACGTTCGCATCCGTCGCCAAGTATGACACCGTCCGAATCCTCCTCGCGCTCGCAGCAAAATTCGACCTCGAATTAGATCAAATGGATGTACGTATGGCTTTCCTCAATGCTGAACTCAAGGAGGACATATACCTCAAGCAACCAGCCGGCTTCGAGGATCCAGAACATCCGGATTGGGTATGGAAGTTGGAGAAGGCGCTGTATGGTTTGAAGCAGGCAGGATATGAGTGGAACCAGACGCTTGACGAGTATCTGCGGAAGGAGGGTTTCAAGTTTGTTCGAAGCGAGGCTGATCACAGCTTATATGTTCTCCACGAAGGAGACAAGATCATCTGGCTCGTCGTATACGTCGACGACATGCTCTCCGCGTCGAACTCACGCGATTTCCTTAACAGCTTCAAAGCACGGCTCAACCAATGCTTCGACCTCGCAGATCTAGGCCCTGCCAGACACTTCCTTGGGATGCATATCACTCGCGATCGCGAGAAACGACTTCTATCGGTCAGCCAAAAGACCTACCTGGAGAAGATTCTTGAAAACGCCGGGATGTCTCAGTGTAACCCGGTCAGTACTCCCATGTCTCCAGGCATCGTACTTCAGAAAGCAACACGAAGTCCCACTGATGACGAGGCGACTGCCATCGCATCCATTCCTTACCGTCGTACCATCGGGGAACTTAATTATGCCATGCGCACCACACGTCCTGATATCGCTTTCGCCGTCTCATCCCTCTCACGTTACATGGAAAATCCCACCATTGATCATCATCGCCAGCTCAAGCACCTCCTCAGATACATACGTGGCACGACACACCTGACACTCGTATTCGGTCTCACTAACGACGGACTGATAGGTCACTCAGACTCTGACTATGCCGCAGACCGCGATGACAGCAAGTCGACGAGTGCGTATGTATATCAGCTGTTTGGTGGCCCAGTCAGTTGGAAGGCACAGAAACAGTCTGTCGTGGCAACGTCAACCACGGAAGCGGAGTATATTGGACTCTCGAATGCTTCACGAGAAGCCTTATACCTCATCCAACTACTCCACGATTTCCGCGTTGACCCTGACCTCTACGATCCTCCCCTTCTCTATGGTGACAACCAGGCTAGCCTTGCCCTATCGAAGAATCCCAAGTTCCATGACAAGGCGAAACACATTCGTGTGCATTATCACCTCGTCCACAGCCTCGTCGAATCCAATCAGATCAGACTTGAATATAAGTCAACTTCGAAAATGCTCGCCGACAGCCTCACGAAAGCTCTACCTCGTCCAGCAGTTAGTCGTCACCGAGAGGAGATGGGTCTCCGTCAGACTGCCCTGCGTGGTCTGGCGAGTGGGAGTGTTGAGAGTGTGCCTGACCACCAGGGCACCCAGGACGTCACGACGTCCTGACATATATGAATGCAAGACAGTAACAGTACCTTACTCATTTTCTCTTTCCGTTTTCAACCGTATTCTAACTCTATTCTAACTCTATATAAGACTACGAATGTTAACGTGAGCCGAAGCCCCGAACCCGCATCAGTAAATTCACGCATTGCTTGACTTCCTTTTTCGAGACTTGCCGCCGGTCAATAAATATTATTTACCACTTATTTACATTTATTTGATTGAGTGTCTTAGTCGAAAGAAAGCGCGTGACAAACAAGCGCGATAATGCGCAGATAAGCATCAAAAGGACACACATTTATTTCAAGGCACAAAAATACAGTAAGTGGTGCAAGTGTACTTATAAGTATGACGTATTGACGAGATCTCGTTAAGTAAATGGCAGCTTCAAAGTCTTTTGATAGCGTGCGAGGGAGGAAGCGCCAATGGATCGATGTTGCGATCAGGGCGAATGAGGCGATTCGGGCTGAGGCGGAAGCAGAGGAGGCAGAGGCGAATGCGGAGGTGCCAAAGGGCCTTTGGGAAAGGGTGAAGGGGTGGATCGGCGAGAGGAATCGAGACGGAACGAGTCGCTCGTGATTCCAGCCTAAAGTGAGTCCTAGGATGTCTCTTAATCAATGAAGACTTACCTGGTCCTCATAGTGTCGTTTTCGCGACTTTGACCCGCAAATATTCACCGTCAGCGTTGTATCAATGTATAGTAGATAGAATAAACACGTACCTTCGCATGCCCC
>NW_024539648.1:0-114345 GCF_016647785.1 Suillus fuscotomentosus | reverse complement strand
CACTTTTGAATGAGTTCATCAGAAGTGAATCTAACTGGTCTTAGCCAAGCAGTTGATATGACAGAATCTAAATCTGTCTGCGTGGGTTCAAAACCCGCTAAAGATGAAATTGTCAAGTGATCATCAGAGTCAAAATCTGTTTCTCTTGGACAGCGCAGGTTTGAAACCTGCTGATGATAACATTTTTATTTTATGAAATCGCACCTTGACAGTCTGAAACCCATTGAATGCTGCATTTGTTCTATTGGAACATGCCTCGAACATTGAATCATAGACAGTGCTCTGATATCATTGATAGAGAGTGACTCGGACAATGTTCAACAGTTGGCGTGGATCATAAAACAAGTTGCTGCAAGGCTAGCAGTGGAACATGGTTCCATACACCAGCTTTGAATTTTTTTGGTTTCTCTTCCAAGAAAGTCATGATGCCACCAGAAATTTGAGGCCTTCCAATTCATTTTAAGATTCATGTGGAAAATGTGAAGGTGTGATTTCATAAAATAAAAATAAAAATAAAAATAAAAATAAAAATAAAAATAAAAATAAAAATAAAAATAAAAATAAAAATAAAAATAAAAATAAAAATAAAAATAAAAATAAAAATAAAAATAAAAATAAAAATAAAAATAAAAATAAAAATAAAAATAAAAATAAAAATAAAAATAAAAATAAAAATAAAAATAAAAATAAAAATAAAAATAAAAATAAAAATAAAAATAAAAATAAAAATAAAAATAAAAATAAAAATAAAAATAAAAATAAAAATAAAAATAAAAATAAAAATAAAAATAAAAATAAAAATAAAAATAAAAATAAAAATAAAAATAAAAATAAAAATAAAAATAAAAATAAAAATAAAAATAAAAATAAAAATAAAAATAAAAATAAAAATGTTATCGTTGATAGGTTTCAAACCTGCACAGTTCAAGAGAAACAGATTTTGACTCTGGTGACAACTTGACTAAGACCAATGAAGATCAACATTTGAAATGCTGTACATGAGCAGATATCCAAGACATGTTCTAATACAAAAAATGTGTCACTCAACAGGCTTCAAACCTGTAGACTTCAATGGAAACAGATTTTGAATAAACCTGCTGATGATAACATTTTTATTTTATGAAATCGCACCTTGACATTGACTCGTGTGTACTTTCACATTGTAGCTTGCGCTTCCAAAAATTACACATCAAACTTTCAATCTTGATCTTAATGACCTGGGGAATGAGGAAGAATACACATTTGTAAAGGCTGGGATTCAAGGCAAAGATTCAAAAGAGCCATCTGGCCACCATTCACTTATATACAAGATTGACGTGTACTGTATTTGAGCCCTTTCATCACCATGTTGCTATTCTCTTGCTTTTTGAAAATGTTATATTACAGTCTATATTCAATTCATCTGTTCAGCTGAGAGGAAACATTGTGAGTGACAGTACTTACTTACATACTTGCTTTGCTTCCAACTTGCTTCCATGTCCTGTGAGCATGCTTAAAATTACTTACATATCACCATGTATTCTTTATTTCTTAACAAATTTCCACCACCATCTTGCAGATCTTCCAACTCTAAGTCTAAATTCTGCTATGCTATAACCATTTCTTAATACTAAGCATTTGAATTGACTCAAGAAAGACATGGGTGCATCCCACTTACTAGACTGATCAATATGGTCCTTCCACTGTTAATTATCACTCACAGTGTAAAGAGTAGAGTTAGTATAGGCTATATAAAAGATGATACCTTTGGACTCAATGTGCGAGTGTGATGTTTGTCTGAAGAGACTGCCTAAGAACTATCTCTTGATATAAAAATGCAAGGGATATCTTGTTAAGATCAAAGATGAGAGAGAGAGAGAGAGAGAGAGAGAGAGAGAGAGAGAAAGATACTTCAAATACATTCAGAGTTCCGAAGAATTGTCCAAAGTGTCTGAAGTATTGGTCTGTAGTGTCTGAATGGAGTCTGACATCAAGAAACCAAGGTCCAAGGTTGCACAAAGCTTCTGAAGGGCTCCTGGTGAAACAATCAGGGTTTCCAGGGATGAATACAGCAGTTTGTCAAAGTATAGGACTTGTGCAGTATAACTATGTAAAGTCCGTCGAAAGACTTGAGGATATCAATATGCAAAATGGCAGCAGTCAGGCCAAACAATCATTCCGAATGAACAAGAGATTGATTGCACAAAGTACTAATATCCAAATGTGACTTTACTAACTATAACTTGTAGCAAGGGAAGTGAGGTGAGTTGCAAGTAACTAGTGAGCCAGTTTATATCCAACAATGTGAAAGTCTGGAATCTGCATAGGCAAAAACTGTAGTGAGATAAGCTATCCAAAATGTAATAAGGCTCAAGGCGAGCCACTACGACAATATGCATGTAATAATGCATAAGGTGCGTATCTATACATATTAACAAAGCTTTTGATGTATGTGCCCCTAAGACATAATCAATAACTGATAACCAAGTAAAAAATGCACCAGCAAAGTCAAACAGATTTGGACAGGACATGGTATGGAGGATCGGAAGTGCTAAACAGGCTTCAGAAGGGGACGGACGACCTTTGGACGACTGGGATGAATGCGCGGAACTCTTGGAAGGTCAGAAAAGTCTTGAGGAATGTAATATGTGAATATGATGAAATACATGCCCAGCACCAACCCGAGTGCTACAATGGACCCAGTTATTAATACCAAGGCATCACAAACATCATGGGCCCACACATGTCACTAAGCCTATATATGAATCTTGTTAAGACCATGCACAAAGGGTAGGACTGATTCTGAGGGGCTTGGCTTCAGCTTGTGCGCTGTGCCCCTTACCTGAGTATGTGCCCTTAATTTCAGATTGGTGTCCGAGGAAAGTCCGAAGACGTCCAAAGGTGCGGGAAACTTCGGAAGGACTTTCCGGACGGGTGCAAGTAACTTCTGGATGAGTGTGGGAAAGTTCCAGAAATTACAATGAGGTTTTGTCCTGATACGGATATGTATAATGGCTACTCGGGACTTGTCCTGAGTAGAAGTAAACAGAGGAAAGGCTGCAAGGACAAAGTCCGAAGCAGAATAGGTCCGGAGGACCGCGGGAAAGATCCGGATGAACTTCCGGAAACTATGGAGGATCGGATGAGTGGATGAGCGGAGTATCGGATAAGCAGAGCTCCAGCCTAGGGAGAAACTCCCTAGGCCTGAGATGGATAACAACTAAGTTGGAAGACTAGAACTGATATGAGGACTTAGAGTGAGATCTAGTGCGAGGACTAATATGATATTCAGACTGAGGTACTACAAGACATATACACGAGTTTATATACTAAGAGAAATAACGGAAGGATCAATAAGCAGAGTCTGAGGCTATGTATGAAGCATAGGCAAAGGTTGACAAATGCGAGTCGGAAATGAACATAGGTTAACAGATCAGTAAGCATACCGGTAATAGATATAACCGAGGTACCGGTAACAAGGAATACCGGATAGGCTGTGTTAATGTTATATGCACAGGAAATGAATTATGAAGCTTATCATATATCGGATAGGAAATGGATCTATACATCAGATCGGACCAGATCGGATATGGTCCGGACGAGATGCGTGGATATATAGGATGTGGCATTAGGGCAACGGGACAAGGATGAATGATGCAGGCTAGCTGCGAAGGATAAGGGATCTGGATGTGGACATGCAGATGTGGATGGACAGAGGTGCAGGGATCCAGATGGGTACTGGAGACATGGATAGGACATCCGAAGGTCCGGATGAGGCATGGGAATATTATCGGATGTAGGTCCGGAATACGGGATATGACAAATCTGAACCCACTGCAGATAAATGTACCTTGAGGATTTACTTCTGAAGATTCATTGGAAGTGCATCCAACTCATTGTAAGAATACAACAATGGCTGCACACTACACAAAGTAAGCACTCAGCCAAATATAATGTTATGGTCTTACACAGCCTAGTCTGCCGCACTTCAGAGACAAGTGCATTTGACCTGAGGAGTTTGCTGTTTGGAAGCAGTCTGAATGTTAGTGATATGATGGATGATCAATAATCCAGAAGTGTGAAGCAATGTCCAAAGATATAACTATGATGTCTGACATTCTCTAGCTCTTTTCTTTTCTGGACTGTTGTGTACAGACCTACTCACATCCCCTACAGTTGAATAAGTTTCAATCAACGAATACACCTCCTCTCCATCCAACATCTCCCTGCTCATAGCATGGCTAGAAGTGCATTAGTAGGCACAAATAATGAGGCTGTTGATGACTTTCATATTGCTGAGGCTGCGCAATGTTTTTGAGTCTCTGAGTCAGCCATGCTTCCTCTTCACGACATTTCAGATGTATGTGCATGTAGACTTGACTCTGGATGGGGAGTTCTGTCCAGTACTTCAAGTTCATATCTTTTTTTTTTTTTTTAAATCCAATTTTTGTCCATTTGGGGTATATCTACCCTATGTCGGACAATTCTATCTAGTCTAAAGGGCACCTGTGCCCTGCGTCGCATCACTAAGACTGCAAATGCCCCAGTGTAGGGCGTACCCTCACTGGTCTGCCAGCCGTTTTAGGTGCGCGTCTTTGACGATGATGGACGGACATGATTCTTCTATCTAATAAGTATGGGCTTGTGTATGTTTGTTGATCTGCTGTTACAGGTACTTGGCCACCGAGGTGGCACAAATACAGGAGACTATGATGAAGGAGCGGTGGGGTGGGGTTGAAGAGTGGTTGGTGTGTGCTTTGGGTCACATTGTGGTCCTGCGGCGTCCTGCTAAGCCCATGATTATACCTGTCTTGTCTTCCATGCATCTTTCCACGATTTGAACTCCATTGGCTTGATGGCCGAGTCATCCTGTGTTGAATGAGAGTATTTGAGAGTAGTGAATGATTGATCTTGCTTGCTTGTAATGACTGTTGAGTGATGCTTTTGGTTATTGACTGAACTGTTTAGGGTGGAAGGAGTACATCACCGAAAGTAGGTTTAAGGCAGCCTGTGCTGTTGACGTATTTTAGAAAGTGAGCCATTGCTTTGGGGTCTGCGAGGAGGAAGGAGAGTGATGTGGCTTTGTGGCCAAGGGCATTTGCGAGTATGTGACGTTCATGGTTGTATTGCAGGCATATAAAAAGAAAGTGTTGGATCGTTTCGTTGACATCTCCACATGAGGGGCAGTGTGGGGTTTCGCTTCGATTGATTCTGTGAAGGTGAGCATTCAGTCCTATGTGATGGGTACGGAAGTAGATATAAAGGCTTATTAGACACTTGGGGAGCTTTTTGACAAGTTTGATGAAGGAGTGGTTCAGTATCTTAGGGTCTATGGTGGCCATGCGAGCATGACAAGGGGAATTGGACCATGTGCATTCCCAACGTTCTTGGTTCCGTTTCTTATGAGCTTGCTTGACTGCTGATATGCTACTGGGTAGGCCGTCACGTAGGAACTTGGGTAAGCTGTCCTCTGGGCTGTTGTGGTTAGGTCCCTCCGATGCTTTCTTCACTTCTTTGTCAGCCTTCTCGTTACCTTGAATGTTGCTGTGTCCGGATATCCATCTGACGGTGAGGTTGAAGTCAGCCTTGTTGCGTGTTTTGACAAATTGAATCATTCTTAAACAGTTTATTAAGTAGTGTCCGGCTCTTGGTGTCGTGATCTCACCAGATTGTATTACTGCTTGATTGTCGATGAGGATGGATATTGGGAAGATCAAGTCTTGTTCTGTTGCTATGAGTCTGGCAGCGAGAGTTAGTCCAATGGCTTCTGCTTCATATACCGTATGTTCCTCTGCTGATCTGAGGTGGTATCAAAGTGTCCTGGGGCGTCTACCTTCGCGTATTAGAACTGCTGCTGCTCCAATTTTGTTGTTTTGGCCGGAGCCATCACAAAAGACTTGAATCTGATCTTGTAGTGTTAGTTGTTCCTAGATGGTGTTTCCTCTTGACTCTGCGATGTGGACCTTGTAGGGACAGGATGTGGAGGGAGGCCGGCGGGCAGGGATGAGCATTTCAATGTCATTAGGTTCGATTCTGAAGGCTTTTGTGAGGCGATGCAGGGCGGTACAATGGCATAGGACTTGGGTGCTGGCAGTTCGTCTGATGGGGTAGTGCAGAGGGTGGGTGTCGGGGTGGGTAGCTATTTGGATTGCGGCTCTGTGGCATGTGTTTTGGAGCAGTAACAGGATTGGAAGTAGGTTAGCATGTGCTTCGAGGATGTCAGTTGTGGAGGTACGCATTGCTCCCATGATGGTGATGGCTGCCAGTCTCTGAACAGTTGTCAGTCATTTAGCTATACCTATGGAACCTTGTTGGGGATTGTCCAAGTTGCCTTGGAAGGCCAGGGGGGAACCATATATCTGCTGCGTAGAGCATTTTGGGGATGGCTACAGCTTGATAAAGTTGTCGAATTAGTTGTAGTGGCATGCCCATTGAGGTGGATGAGAGGTGTTGAAGTTGGAGTACGTAGCTAGTTCCTTTTGCAACTGCATAATCGATGTGGGCTTTCCATCTGAGCTCTTGATCGAGAATAACTCCTAGAAAACAGTGAGTGGGGGTGGGAGTGATGATGTTACCTCTGATGTTCATTGCCGGGCGGGTTTTTGTTCAATTCATCGAGAAGTCCATTAGTGCAAACTTGCTGGTTTCAAATTTGGAGTTGACCATTTGAAGCCTCCTCCTGCTCATTCTAGCATGTCTTGTAGTGTGCGGTGAGTTTCTTTGAACATTTTGCCTGTTGCTATGAATGCGGTGTCGTCGACGAACGCTAATGTCAATTCTGCCTTATGTCCCTTGGCTATATCTATTAGGTCAGTGTCGTATATGATGTATAGTATCCTTGATAATGGGTCCCCCTGCCCTATTCCATTCATTACCGGTATCCAATCAGATGTGAAGTCGTCGAATCATAATTGAGTGCGTCTGTTCTGTAGGACTCATTCTGTAAAGCCGATTAGTGCGTTGGGGAGTCTTCGCATTCACATATTATGCAGTAGTCGGTCCGTTATGGTGTTTGGGAATGTGCCTTCGATGTCTATAAAGGGGGCTGAAGCTACTTTACCTGTTCTCCATGTGTTCTTGATGGTGGTTTCCAGTAGGTGAATTGAGTCCGTCGTGGATCAGCTGGGTCTGCCTCCGAAATGGGTGGCTGGGAGGAGGTGGTGATGTTCTAGTATGTAGGTCATTTGGTCAGCTACAATTGCGGTCAGTAGTTTGCATGTGGTGTTAATGAGAGCTATTGGACAATACACTTTCATTACTGTGTAATCTAGTTTTCCGGTGTAGAGACTCGCGCGTCTCAATGCCGAGTATGCGGCCCTTATACATACATTCCTATATGATCCAGCTCTAATCCAAAGGACCAGTCTCGCGCGTATTCATGTGCCTCCTCCTAGGTCTTTGCACTACCGTCCGTCCATTTGTCCCATGTCCTTACTGATTTGCTGGTGCATTATTCTTATCTCATTCATGAACTAACAAAATCTTCAGTCCGATGTCCGCGCTACATATAGAAAGTCTATTTAAACTTAGTTATAATTAGAGTTGATATGGTTACTCGGTTCGGGAGCTCGCTCGGAAGCGCACCGCATAGTGTAATCTCCATTCTTAAATACAGAAGGGATTCTTTTGGTTCTGGTACTTACTTTCCCCTTATCTCTGTGTACTGGAAAGTGAATAGATCTCCTCCTCACTTGAAATCTGATCTTATCCTCCTGTCAACTATCCATCTGTGCATCCACCCTTCAAATAGGATCATTCCCTTAACGTTCTGGGCACGCCTTCACTTCGTGCATGCACATTCTTGAACCTCCTGCTCATGTGCACATCTCGCGCGCTTTCGCCTCGCATACGCGCGCATTACCTTCTCGCGCCTGTTAGCGCCCGCCTAGCTCATAGAATTTCCCTCCATTTTTATTCCGAGGAACTTCTCTCAATGGTTGTCCTTTGGGTTGAGTCGTTGTCTCATATCCTGGTCTTGCTGTAGAGCACCCATTTGTTTTAAGTGTTTTCACCTATAGTCAAGATTCCTCATCTACAACTGGAGCCCACCGCGAGGGTTTCTTGTGTTTCTAGGCTCTCTAAGCTCATCAATTATCCCCCAAATTTGCCTATTATCCCACCACAGTCATTTATTACCAGCTTCTCCCACAATTCCCACTTTTCAGCATCTTCTCCTCCTCCCCAGCGCATTGATAAGCGTTTTTCCCACGCGTTTTTCGAGCGGATCTCTCGCAAACTTAGGGTCGTATCCCCCTTGTCCGTACGATCATTTTGAGCCCTGGCCCATCGAAATTAGAGCAGTATTTGTGGAGATATCGAGTTTTTGGTGCTTTTGAGAAGTTGAGGGGAGATAAGGGTTTTCTGGGTGCTCTAAGGCCTGTCTCATTTAGCTCTTTTGGCAATTTACCATCCCACAGTGGCTCTGTCCATTGCCCCAATCAGCTTCTTGATAGGACCAGTCCTTGTTGCCCTGCACCCTACCCCTTCCTCCTCCTCCCTCTTGCACCTCCGCACTTTTTCGCACTTTCACCAGCCCATTTCGCATCAGAACCCCATCGACCCTATATCCGTTTTTGAAGCCCTCGTTCATTGCTTTCATTCGCGCATATCCGCGCCTTCGTGCGCTCAGCCGGTCGCTCGCTATCCGCATTTGCGTGTTCCCCTCTGCTTTTTTGTCCCATTTTTTGTGTTTTCTTTATATCTCGTCGCCCTGTGATCGCACGCCCATCACCTTAGGCGCGTTCTGACCGCATTTTTCTGCTCTTTCCATCCATCCAATCAGATCTCCGATATACCCGCACGCGCCCTCGCTATCCGCACTTCTCGCAATTTCCGCCCTTTTCCACCATTTCCCTTGTTTCTCACTCAGTTCTCCACCAAACCTAGTCAACCCTATACTCATTTCGAAGCCCTCGTTCGCCTCGTTCTATCCGTCTACTCCCCATCGTCATCCATGCAACTATCATCGCGTTTGGTTCACTTTAGCATCACTGCTCCTCCAGTACTAAAAGCAAAGTCTGGAGATTATCATTTTATTGCATTACCTGACCCTCACTCACTGGCGCAGTTTACCTGGCATATGCATCAAGGAGACAAAAGGTGTTTGAGGACCCCCAGGTTAGTTTTCTTAAGTTTAGCTTAGCTTTGGCTTGCATAGGTAGATGACTGGGGACAGTCATGATTCAAAGTTCCCATGAGATGTAGGGATTCATTTCTGGCTGGGCTTGTAGAGACTGTTTTTACCTTACCTTATGTTGGCACTTTTGTCGCTTACATAAGCAAGCAATCTTTTTACCAGTTACCAGTATGAGTCTGAGTGCTCAGCAAGTTTCTATTATATTTCCTCTTCTCTGAGCCTTGAGCCTGGTCCAGAAACCCTTTAGGGTCGAATAGCAGCTAGGTTCTGCAAGACCCAACATTGTTCAGACTCACCATCTGAATTGTTGTACCTTCACCAGGTTTTCTTAAGACGACAGTCGTGAATTCTTTCCATGGTTCATAGTATGTTCATAGAGTGAAGACTGAGTTAAATAGGTGTAGGAGGTGGTCGAGGAGTAGCGATAGACATTTCTTAAATACGATGTTGCATATGCTGTCTGGGCCAGGAGCTTTGTACGGGCTTAATTTAATGATGTTTCGCATGATCCGGTGGCTGGTGATGGGTTCTGCTGGAGTGATGGGTTCTCGGTATATTACGTCTGTTGGGACGGTTGAGACATTCGGGGCAGGCAGGAAAAATGACTTAGCGAGGGCTTTGCTTTTCTCATTATTGTCAGTTGTGTCGTGTATGGTTCCTGAGGCGTCTTTGATGTGGAGAGTTGGTATGTGTGTCTTGCCTCTGTCTGTAGGTTCCGTAGTTATGTACTTATTCGCTGTCCATATATTGTTGCCGGAGATTTGCTCTAGCCAGTCAGTCCAATGTTCTTTCTTCACCTTCTTGATCGCTTCTGCATAGGCATTGCATCTTCGTTTATATTCATTGTGGCAGGCATGGTCTTGGATGCTTCTCATCAAATAGGATTGGTGGCCAAGGTCATTAACTGTTTTTCGTAAGTTCGTAAGGTCGCGTGTCCACCAGCATTTGGAGTGTGGGCTGGGTCGTGATAGCGGGATTATTTTGTCGATGGTATCTTTGATTGTTTTCATGAGTGTTCTGGCTGCATTTTGGAATTCATCTTCAGTGACCCATGTGTGCGGTTCTGGGAGTAGAGTTAGCTTTGCTTTAAGTGTTTCTTTAAATTTATCCCAGTCTGTGTCTCGATAGTTTCTGATAGCTTCATTCGTGACCCTTGGGATGGATAGTTCGAGGGTGCTCTGAATAGGAATGTGGTTGGTTTTCGGTCTGTGGAGTGCTGGGTTAGTTCTACAGGTGATAAAGGCATCCATGGTGTTATCTGTGCAGAGTACATTGTCCGGTCTCATCCAGTTACCAGTGCTGGATGATTGGAGGGTCAGGAAGTCATGGGGGAGGGGTTGGTCCATGCCATATTCTGCTATGAGATCAATCAGTGGTTGGGCTGCAGCTACATTGAAAAGATGGTGGTTGCGCTCTTCTTCCCATAGGGGATGGTGTCTGTTGAAGTTGCCCAGCCATATCATGTGGTCGTTTATTGTGGGGCGGATGGTAGCTATGTTCGAAGTTAGGTAGTTATCCATTGCTGCGAGGGTGTCCTGTTTTTCTCCGTCATTATAGATATTGAATACTGTACATTTGCCAAATGGTCCTGAGAACTGAATTACTACTATGTCTGAAGATGGGAAGTTAATTTGTTTCCAACCATTCTTGTCTAGGTCAGCACTGATAAGGGTGACTGCGCATGTTTTTTGCTGCGGGTGGGTGTAGTGTTGGGTAGGGTATACTGTGTGCCATTTCCGGGTGGATCTGGTATTGTGTAGTTTATTTGAGCATTGTTCTTGAAGTGCCAGTATGTCCCAATTGAGGGCGGTGGGTCCATTGAGTAGTGATTCTTGAGCGGTTCTTGAGTTGTTGAGGTTTTGTTGCCAGATTCACAGCCTAACAGGGGGTTCTTCCAGTTGTTCAGACATTAGAATGGTTCCAGGGGTGGTCTGCTGATCGGATATGGGTTTCGGAGTGGTCCGGAGGGGAGAGGGAGGAGTATCTGTTAGTGTTAGTGCGGTTAATACCTGTAGAGTTAGCTCCTGTGGCCGGTGACATAGGGTGTGGACGGTCACATTCTTAGTTTGGGTGGGGTGAACAAGGGACTGGGAATGGTCTTGGTCTTACCGCTTCTCCTAATGTTAGCTGTCAGTGGGTGTTAGGGTGTGCATGTTCGGTCGTGGTGGTCCTTTGATATGGTGGTGCCTTGGGTGGGAGGGTTACCTGGGTCCATGGCTCTTCTGTAGGGTAGTACGGCATGGTGTTTTTTGGGAAGTTCTCGTTCATGGAGTGGCAGCGTTCATTGAATGCTGGGCATGCTCTGCTCCAACTGGTGTGTGTCCTGTTGCGGCAGCTCGTGCACCATGTGTCCTTGTCGGAGTTGCTTGTGCATTCTGAGGTGCGATGTTTATTACCACAGGTTCCGCAGCAGTCTACTGTGGCCTTGCAGTTCTTCGTGATGTGGCCATAGTTTTGACATTTGGCGCATCTGATAGGTTCTTGCCGGTCTTTTTGTACTCTTAGTTTAATGTGGTCGATGTAGATGCCATCGCAACACATATTACAGTGACCTATCTCCGTATAATACGAGGGAATGGACGTGCATAATATCCCGTATGATATGGGCCAGCAGACCATGGGCCCATGATAAAAATATCCTCGACTATGACAGATGGGCCAGGAGGCAAATTATTCCCGATGGAGGTGGGTGGGCCCATGCAGGGGATATATAGAGTAGATGAGTGGGCCGATGTACATGAATATTAGGTAGACAGGTGGGCCAAGGTAGTTGGATATTATGCAGATGGGTGTATTAAGGTAGATGTGTATGAGATAGATGGGTAGGTACCTGTTATCACATTCATGGGTGGGCCCAGACATATATTAAATTAGATGGGTGGGCCGAGGGTATTATAAAATATTGTATTAAATGGGTGGGCCCAGACACATATCAATTAGACGGGTGGGCTGAGAGTGTTGTATGGGATGTTGTATTAGACGGGTGGGCCGAAGGTGGTATAAAATATAGATGGGTGGGCCCATGTGTATCATAATTGTAGACATGATGGAGCTGAGGTAGTTGTACATCAACCAAATCAGAGGAGGTAATAAAATTAAAGTTACCAAGTTCCTGGAGCAGCAGGTGATCTCCTGACATGGCCTTTGATGGTGCACAGGTTGTCTTGCAAAATTTGGAATCTGGGGTGCGAAGCTTGTGTTGCCCTATGAGAAGCCAAGTTCCGATTACCAACCTTTGGGTCAACCGTACTCAGAGGAGGTAATAAATTAAAGTTCCCAAGTTCCTGGAGCAGCAGGTGATCTCCTGACATGGCCTTTGATGGTGCACAGGTTGTCTTGCAGAATTTGGAATCCAGGGTGTGAAGCTTGTGTTGCCCTATGAGATGCCAAGTTCTGACCACCCAAATTTGGATCAACTGTACCGACTTCCAAGTTCCAGGACCCGGGAGTCGACAAATGAATATCTGATAACCAGCACACTTCCAATCAGGTAGTATTTCATTGAGCAATGAATCATCCAAGGGGTCTCTTATCAGACTCGGTAGTCAATATAGGCAAATGATAATGAAAACATGAAAGTTGTTATTATGCTATTTTTCAAACCCAAGACCCTGAAACCCATTGTTCAACATGTCCATTTTTCACCCACTGCACAAATCACTGAGTTTCGAGTGCCGAAACCCAAAACTCAAAACCCAGTGTGCAACACATCAATTATTCATTTACATTACACAGATCATTGAGTTCCGAGTGCTGAGTGCTAAAACCCAAAGCTCAAAACCCGAAAATATGTATGGAACATGTCCATTTCTTACTCATTGCACATATCACTGAGTTTGAGTGCCAAAACCTGAAACTCGAAACTCGAAACCCAGTGTGCATCATGTCCATTGTTCAATTATATTACACAAGTCATCAAGTTCCGAGTTCCGAGTGCTGAAACCCGAAGCCCGAGACCCAAAAATATGGGCACAACATGTCCATTTTTCCCTCACTGCACAAATCACCGAGTTTTGAGTGCCAAAGCGTGAAACTGGAAACCCAGTGTGCGACATGTTGATTTTTCATTTATATCACACAAATAACCAAGTGCCAAGTGCCAAGTGCCGAAACCCGAAGCCCAAGACCCGAAAATATGTATGCAACATTTCCATTTTTCACTTGTTGCACAAATCACTGAATTTCAAGTGCCGAAACCCAAAACTCAAAACCAGGTGTGCAACATGTTCATTGTTCATTTACATTACACAGATCATTGAGTTCCGAGTGTCGAGTGCCGAAACCCGAGGCCCAAGACCCGAAAATATGTACACAACATGTCCATTTTTCACTCACTGCACAAATCACTGAGTTTTGAGTGCCAAAGCATGAAACTGGAAACCTGGTGTGCAACATGTTGATTTTTCATTTACATCACACAAATCATTGAGTTATGAGTGCCGAGGTCTGAGACCCGAACCCCGAAACATTTCACAAATCACCAAGTGTTGAGTGTCAAAACCTGAAACCCAGTACTTCAAATGGACACAAATTGTATTTGTATGTATTATCCATTGGTGTAGGGCTCAAATAACCTGGGAATTGTATTTGTCAGTACTTGGTACTTGGGACTTGGGACTTGGGACTTGGGACTTGGGACTTGGGACTTGGGACTCGGTACTTAGTACTTGGTACTCGGCACTTGGTGATCGGTGGTCAGTGATTGGTACTCAAGACTCGATAGTTTTTCCCTGATACCCACCAAAAAACCCACACCCACCTTGTGGGTGTGGGTATATCATGGGGTATGGGTGGGGGTAGTGCTACTCATACCCCGGGGTTCACCCACACTATTCCCTATCGGTACTCGGTACTCAGTGATTGGTGGTCAGTGGTTGGTACTTGAGACTCGGTAGTCAATATAGGCAAATGATAATGAAAAATGACAGTTGTAGTCCACGTCAAGGTGAGTGACTTGGTAGTCTTTCCTTGTCATTCAGCAAAACATCAGCAATAATGAAAAAATGAAAGTTGTTATTATGCTTAACTTCCTTACCAAAGGTTGTAGTCCAAGTCCAGGTGAGTGTAGTGGTAGTCTTTTCTTGTCAATTGGTTATCTTGTTACTCATTATGCAGTACTCAGTACATGGTAATTGGTACTCAGTATTTGGTTGTGATACTCGGTATCTGGGAATCAGTAGTCAGCTTAATGAAGGTTGTAGTCCAAGTCTAGGTGAGTTTATTTGTAGTCTTTTCTCGTCCATTGGTTACCATGTGACCAAGATATAAGCTAAAGAAATCCAAAACATCAATAATGACAAATGAAATACATGTGTGCAGTAAGTGAGTCTAAAGATAAAAGAATGAATATTAATAGCGAGACTTGCACATTATGTCGAGATATCCAACATAACAAGCCTGTGATGTGATCAGAGACCTGGAATAACACCCATATACATCCATTATAATAGCTTAAAAGCTTAGAAATATTCATGAAGGATTGATGTAATGATAGGCAAAATGACATATGTGTGGAGAGTGACAATAGACATCTTTTATACAAAGTCACATTTATATATGATTCAGGCCGAAAATATCATTACAAATATGTAGGATAGATCGTAAACTACCCAAGGAACCCATACTGCCTACTGCCCTGAGGGTAGGGGGTGGGTAGAAGGGATATAGTGAAAATATGAGTTGACCCAGCATTAAAGTCCTACCACTGCTCAACTAACCATTTTCGATGCTTTGGGTCTTTGAAGTTTCCCACACTCAATTTCTTACCCATTTCACTTTCTCAGTACTCAATTCTTGGTTGATTTGTCTGTAAATTTATGTCTATGATACTTAAGATATTTGAAATGTACCCCAGGTTTCTGATTATGAAGATTCAATGTTTTGAAGGCATGGGCCCCTTATCAGGCGAAATGGCAAGTATACACACTAGCTCACAAACTCCAGCCTATTGTGAGCTGATCTTGGTCATAAGAAGCAAGAATATAAGCTATGCTCATTATATATTAAAAGGTTGGATCATGGATGCAAGGGCAAGATACTTAAAGTTGTGAAAAAATGTCACAAGTGCAATTGTCTATGCTTTGTTCCTGGAGAAGGATCCTGTGTGTCCTGGGCTGGTTATATGATATATCTACTCCGAATATGCTCAGGAATAGACTCCCTACAGTCCTTGAGGTCCAGCTTTACAGGGAAAAACCCCCAGCGGGTGAACCACCAGAAGAGGGGGAGGTACACTATACAATAAAGGATTACCCTATGGTCCTGAGCTTCTGATATATTGTTTCTATTGTTGAATAGATGATTGAGATATAATTCCAAAGTCTATTCACCTAGAAATAAACACATAGGAACATATTTTGTATTTTTATGTATATATGCAATATCCATTTAAGCACCAAGTCTCAACTACCAATTACCAAGTCCCGACACTTGATAGTTGATAGTCAGTATTTGAGCTCCGAGTGCCAATATTGCCTACCAATATCTCAGTCAAATGATAACCAAACCAAGACCCAAGTTCCAAACCTGACTACCAAATACCAAGTATCAGTACTCGGGACTCAGGACTATTGGCTGGAGTACCCAACTATTGATTCCCAGGTACCGAGAATTAGAACCAAGTACCAAGTACCCGACTACTGATTCTCAGGTATTGAGTATCAGAACCAAATACCGAGTACTGATTCCCTTATACCGAGTACCGAGTAACGAGATAACCAATTGACAAGAAAAAACTACCAATACACTCACCTTGGCTTGGACTACAACTTTTGTTCAGGAACTTAAACATAATAATAACTTTCATTTTTCATTATCACCGATGTTTCAGATTTCTTTAGCTTACATCTCAGTTAAATGGTAACTGATAGACAAGAAAAGACTACCAATACACTCCCCTAGACTCGGACTACAACCTTCATTTTTCATTATCATTTGCCTATATTGACTACTGACCACCAACTACCAACTACCGAGTACCGAGCACTGACAAATACAATTCCCAAGTTATTTCAACCCTACACCAATGGATAATACATACAAATATAGAATCCATGTCCATTTGAAGTACTGGGTTTCGGGTTTCGGCACTCGACACTTGGTGATTTGTGCAATGAGTAGATGGGCATGTGGCATACATGTTTTTGGGCTTCGGGTTTTAGGATTCGGCCCTTGGCACTCAATGATCTGTGTAATGTAAATGAACAATGAACATGTTGCACACCGGGTTTTGAGTTTCGGGTTTCGGCACTTGAAACTCGGTGATTTGTGCAACAAGTGAAAAATGGAAATGTTGCATACATATTTTCAGGTCTTGGGGTTCGGGTCTTGGCCCTTGGCACTCGGAACTCAATGAATTGTGTAATGTACATGAAAAATGGACATGTTGTGTACATATTTTCGGGTCTTGGGGTTTGGTGTTTGGCCCTTGGCACTCGGAACTCGATGATTTGTGTGATATAAATGAAACATCAACATGTTGCACACTGGGTTTCAAGTTTCACGCTTTGGCACTCGAAACTCGGTGATTTGTGCAACAAATGAAAAATGGAAATGTTATATACATATTTTCAGGTCTTGGGCTTCGGGTTTCAGCACTTGGCACTCGGAACTCAATGAATTGTGTAATGTACATGAAAAATGGACATGTTGCACACTGGGTTTCAAGTTTCACACTTTGGCACTTGAAACTTGGTGATTTGTGCAGTGAGTGAAAAATGGACATGTTGTGTACATATTTGCAGATCTCGGGCTTCGGGTCTCAGCCCTCGGCACTTGGAACTCGATGATTTGTGTGATATAAATGAAAAATCAACGTGTTGCACACTGGGTTTCAAGTTTCACGCTTTGGCAGAACTCGAAGTTGTTGATTTAGATATCACCTGAAACCTGAACACCTGAATGTCAAATTTTCAGTGCCAAACCCACAACCCTGACTGCTGGGTGCCGGGTGCCGAGTCCTGAAGCCCAGAACTCAGGATTTGACATTTGAGATGAACGAAATTTTTCAGACATGTTTGAATTAACCTACGTATATCTATAAACATTTCACTAACCCCTGAACCCTGAAAGATATTTTTGTTGTCTTACATACCAAATTCCGAGTTCCGAGTTCTGGGACCCCCAGACCCCCGAACCCTGAAACCCGGCAGTCCACAATTTTGGGGTTTGGGGGTTGGTACAATGTGTATGGATATATGAAGGGTTGGTTTAAACATTTTTAAAAGATGTCTCATATCAAATGTCAAGTCCCAAGTTTTGATTTCCGGGTTTCAAGAGTGCTGAGTCCCGAAGCCCGGAGTCCTGAAACCCGGAAATCAAAACTTGGGACTTGACATTTGATATGAGACATCTTTCAGAAATGTTTCAATCAACCTTTCATATATCCATACACATTTTACCAACCCCCGAACCGCGAAATTGTGGACTGCCGGTGTAGAAACAACAATACTGAGAGGAACAAAGAAATGCTCCTGACTGTATCTAAAAAGTTGTAGGTCATGCGTTGCCTAGTCTGCGATACTTGAGATGGCAAGTGCATTCGACCCTAAAGGGGAAGCAGGTGCAGCGGAGATCTAGAGGTATGCGCTTCAGCGAAGCGCGAGAAAGCGCAGGTGCGCGCAAGGTACGAAGGCGCGGGAATGCGCGCGCATATTAGCGCGAAGCGCGGGAAAGCGCGCGCGTGTAAGCGGAAATAAGAGAGACTAAACTTATGTGAAGATATAAGCAAGATAAAGGATGTGAGATGTGTTGTGCTAATGAATAGATTTCTACTGCGACTTTCTAAGTAGTAAGTACTAGGTAAAGTTGGGTGAAAAGTAAGGTAAATAATAGTATGTACTGCTGGCGCTTATATAGCGCGCCTAAGCGCGCTCATGCGGAGCCGAAGCGCTACCGAGTAGGTATGTAAATATATATATGAGTGAGAAACTATGATAAAAATAAAGGTGGAACTATGCTAATAAAGGAAATGGAAATATACGCACTAGGGAGCTTGGTGGACAGTGGATGGATGCATCTGGATGGCTGGCGCTATAGGGCGCGCAAGCGTGGGAACGCGCGCGCGCGTATACATCGTGAAGCGCGGGAATGGTGCGCGCATGGCGCGCGTTGCGCGGGAAAGCTGCGCGTCATATAGGAATCACTGTGGATGGTACACAGAGTGATGCTGCGAGTTGGTGCTGTATACTCCCTAGTGTAAAGCGCCATATCACACTATGAGATGCACGAGTCTCTACACCGGGTCTCAGGTTTCGGGGTTTGGGGGTCCCGGAACTTGGAACTTGGGAAATTTGGGGAGATCAATACAATTTGATTTACAATCGAGTTGATTGACAAACACATTGATTTACCCATGTTTCAAATATATTTTTGTTCTACATACCGAGTTCCGAGTTCCGGACCCCCGAACCCCGAGACCCAGCAGTCTCGGGTTTTGGGGTTCGGGGGTCCTGGCACTCGGAACTTGGGGAGATTTGGGGAGATCAATAAAATTTGATTTACAATTGAGTTGATTGACAAACACATTGACTTACCCATGTTTGAAATATATTTTTGTTTACACATACCGAGTTCCGGACCTCTGAACCCCAAAACACAAGACCCAGCAGTCCACAATTCCGGGGTTCGGGAGTTGGTAAAATGTGTATGAATGTATGAAAGGTTGAATGAAACATTTTTGAAAGATGTCTCATATCAAATGTCAAGTCCTGAGTTTCAACTTCCGGGTTTCGGGAGTGCCGAGTCCCAAAACACGGAGTCCTGAAACCCAAAATTCAAAACTTGGGACTTAACATTTGATATGAGACATCTTTCAAAAATGTTTCATTCAACCTTTCATATATTCATACACATTTTACCAACCCCTGAACCCTGGAATTGTGGACTGCCGGGTCTCGGGTTTCGGGGTTGGGGGGTCCGGAACTCGGAACTCAGTATGTGTAAACAAAAATATATTTCAAACATGAGTAAGTCAATGTGTTTGTCAATCAACTCAATTGTACATCAAATTTTATTGATCTCCCCAAATTTCCCCAAGTTCCGAGTGCTGGGACCCCCAAACCCCAAACCCTGAGACCCGGCAGTCCACAATTTTGGGGTTTGGGGGTTGGTACATCTTGGTTTGGGGTTTGGCACTGAAAATTTGACATATATATTTTTGTGAGTGTTGTGCTTCTGGTGTCCATGCTTAGAAATAGGATATGTTGCACACCAGGGTTCAGGTGTGGGGTTTTTCCACTTCAGTCCTCGATTATTGGTCAATGCCACACATGGTCGATTCATGTTTTTGTGCTTAGGGGTTTAGATTTGGTGGTTGATGGTAGGTATATGCACTCATAGTGTACATGTATCCTATGTGTTTGATTCGCTGGTGGCTACATCAGCTGTATGTCTTGATGGAACATATCTAGGCTCACCCATATATGTACCCATCTATGTACAATTCCCCCACCTTGGCCCACCCATCTATGTAATACATCCTATGTTGGCCAACCCATCTATATAATACATCCTACATTGGCCCACCCGTCTATATAATTATACCCCACCTCGGCCCACCTGTCTATGTAATAAATATTTTATTGCACCCTCGGCCCACCGGTCTATTTGATATCCCTTTCGTCGGCCCACCCATATATGTAATACTTTCCATGTCGGCCCACCTGTATATGTAATACACCCCACGTCAGCCCACCCATCTATGTAATATTCCCCTACCTCGGCCCACCCATATATGTAATACACCCCCATCAGCCTGCCCGTCTATATAACAATATTTGCCTTACATCTCTCTTCAGCCCAGCTGTCTATAATATCCTACTCTACATATTACCCAGATGGGCCCACCCATCTCCATGAATGATCATATTCCCCCGGCCCATCCATCAACATCAAGGATATATATATCATTGGCATACATGGGCCCACCCATCTCCATCAGAAATAATATGTGTCCTGGCCCACCTGTCATCATTGAGAATATACACAACATGGGCCCATAATCCGCTGGCCTGTCTCATATGGGATATTATGGAGGTCGGGTGGCCCGTATAATACGGAATTTGTCACTGAAGGGGCTCATCGCAAAGCAATTAATTAACCGTTTCTGCATTGGTGATTTGGAGCATTGCAAATGCGGTGTAGGGACTGATTCCTGGCTGGGCTTGCAGAGGCTGTTTTACCTATAGTTATGTTTGCACCTTAGCTTACATAATCAAGTCATCTTTTCACCAGTTTCACTATGAGTATGAGTGCTCAGCAAGTTTATATTATATTTCCTCTCCTCTGAGCCTGAGCCTGGTCCAGAAACCCTTTAGGGTCGGATAGCAGCTAGGTTCTGCAAGACCCAACACATTGTTCAGAATGACCATCTGAATTGTTGTACCCATAGTGGAGAGTTGAGAGGCTGGTCGGCGGTGTGGGGGTTTGATCCAGCATATGGTTGAGAGGTGTTCCCTGTTCAACTGGTTTTCCTTGGTGATTAGGTCTAGGAAGTCTTGACGATCTATGGGCAGGTTAGTTGGGAGGTATTGGATGACAAGACCTAAGGTTAGTTCGCAGAAGTTGGCTGGGAGGTTGAGTTCTTTCATTAATGCTGCTCTGCCTTCTGGAGAGCGTAACCAGTCTGATAGTGCTTTCATGGTTAGTTTGATGGTTAATCCTCCATTCTGGAGTTGGGTTATCACCTTGATGTCATCATTTTTTGTAAAGTTATCGGGTTTTACTTTTCCTAGCACTTCACGGGTCTTGGATACTATATCTGCGTGGTTAGTGCCTAGTGGAAATAGAAGGTTGCCTGGGGTGAGATCGATCATAATTTGTCTTGCGCGGGTTGCTGCCCTGGCTATGGCTTGGTCTGCTGGTCCTGGGGTGGGTAATGGGGTTCTGGTAACTGCCTCGCTATATGAGGTTGGCGGTTGAGGTTGCACTTGGGGTATTTCTGTTAATTTCTTGGTTACATCATTGAGTTTTGTCTGTAGAGAGTCTATGGTTGGTGTCAGTAGTTCAATTATGTTTTTGGCTTCGCTAATACTGCTTGTGACTGCATCTGCCGCGTCTTCAGCTCATGCTGTGAGGGATATGAGGTTAGTTTTTTCTAGTTCTAGACTTAGTTCTTTTCTTTTTAAGGTTTCTTCTAGTTGGGTCGTAGAGTCTGATAGTATCGTTTTGATTGAGTTGGCAATTAGGTTTGTTTTCTTATTATGATTGGCTTTGAACAGGAGTATGATGACAGCACGGAGTATATCGACGCATAGAGGTGTGAGTCTGGGTGTTTGAACAGTAAAGTCTAGTAGGGCTGTTGTTAGTGTGTCTCTAGTTATTTCTGATGCGGGTGTGATAAAGAAACACTTCTCTAGTTTGGCTCTCACTGTGTTTTCATCCACTACTTGTGAGTGTATCATTGGATCGCTCAATACATAGGTCTGGGATGGACCTGTTGGACGGACGATAATCCACTGCATTTCTTTTTTGTCGGCTTGTTTTTGCTATTTGGGTACTGCTCAGTTCGTCTACAGGCATCGTAGACTGTTCGAGATGTTGGTTTTTTATATGTAAAGCTAGTATGTATGACACAGTGAATATTGTTCTATTGGTTTTGGGGATTGGAAAGTTGCCTTTTGGGCGATGTTGACGCTGTTGGGCGCGATGTAGAAACAACAATACTGCTAGGAACAAAAGATGCTCCTAACTGTATCTAAAAATGTCGTAGGTCGAGTGTTGCCTAGTCTGCTATGCTTGAGGTGGCAAGCGCGTTCGACCCTTAAGGGGAAGCAAGTGCAGCGAAGATCTAGAGGTATGTGCGGGAACGCGAAGCGCGAGAAAGCGCAGGTGCGCGCAAGGTACGAAGGCGTGGGAACGTGCGCGCGTATTAGCGCGAAGCGCGGGAAAGCGCGCGCGCGTGCGGAAATGGTAGAGAGACTAAGCTTAAGTGATAATATAATGCAATATAAGAGAAGAGTGCGAGATGTAAAGGAATAGAGTTCTATTGCGACTTTCTAGGTAGTAAGTACTAGGTAAAGTGAGAGGTGAAAGTTCAGTAAAGTAATAGTATGTACTGCTGGCGCTTATATAGCGCGCCTAAGCGCAGTCATGCGGAGCCGAAGCGCTACCAAGTAGGTATGTAAAAATATATATATGTGAGAGTCCATGATAAAAATAAAGATGGAATAATATGCAATGAGAGAAATAGAAATATACGCACTAGAGAACATGGTGGACAGTGGATGGATGCATCTGGATGGCTGGCGCTAAAGGGCGCGCAAGCGCGGGAAAGCGCGCGCGCGTATACATTGCGAAGTGCGGGAATGGTGCGTGTTGCGTGGGAAAGCTGTGCATCATATAGGAATCACTGTGGATAGTACACAGAGTGATGCTATGAGTTCGTGCTATGTACTTCTTAGTGAAAACTACCATATCACACCATGAGAGGCAAGATTCTCTACAGCGATATGTTGACTAAGTTTTTTTGGGGTCCTAGTCAGGGTGCCACTTAGTATGGGACTAAGAAGCGATCAAGTTCATATCTTGACCCATACCTGCCAGTGTGATTTTACATTTACAGTACTCAGGCCACAGCTCAGGTCAGAGTGCCCACCATGCACAAATGCCCAGTACACATTGGCAACTGCTAATGTAGCTCAGACAAGTATGGATGATAGACAAGAGCAGGAGGGAAGATGATGAGGAGGAAAATGAGGGAGAGACAAGCAGGAAGACAACAGAGGTATGAGAGAATGTGATGGACATGTAAGAGGATGTGCTGGGAAGAGCTTGAGTGTGGGTAGGTCAATGGAGAGGACATCCAGTGAGGGGACTATTGTGCATCCCTGTATTCAGCATCAGTGAAAATAGTATTCATGTTGTGTCCCAATTATTGTGCTTATGTGCCTACAAGTCTAACACAAAGTGCTTGAGAAATGAGCAAGATGTACATGCTCATTGTCAAGCTCAGTGAGCGGAGATGTTGGGCATGTGTTCCTGCAGTATCAGTAAAAATAACTTTCATCAAAATCAGGATTGCAAGGTACAGATGTGCATTGATTCAAACAATCAAAATCTATATCTTGAAATGCAAGTGGAATGCCTTAATGGCTCATAGAATATTAGTCATATAGTATGGGCCTACTGAGTGCAGTGATACATTACCAGGTGCTATACGACAGAGTGATTTGTGTATCACAGTTTCACTACAGTACAAGTAAATGATACATAGTAATGTTCTGGCCTGGCTTCAGACGGCTCTGGCCTGCAAAAAATCCAAGCCAGGCCAAAGCTGCAAATGACAGCTGGCTTTGGCCTGAGCCATGGCTCAAGTAGGGAATTTATTGAGAGTGGGTGTAGAATATTGGCAGCTTCTTTGTGACATGTGCCACCCAAGGCTTTGATTGTGAGTTGAACATGTAGATATGCCTGATGTGCGAGTTGTAAAGATTAGCGATGTAAATGATGTAGTGTCACAACCCCTTAAATGAATTAACACAGGGCAGAGACTAATACTCAAACAAAGAAAGATCACCACAAGAAGGTAGGCAGCAGGTACATCTTGGGTTGCTCACTTGGAGATACAAGAGGTTTGAACTAAAGAACTACTGACTATGACAAGCTACCTATGTATATACATATATTGAAACTGAGATCGAAACTGAGTATAAACTAACTAACCAATCAGAATAATTAAAAGTATCAGTATAATTCTATATATAACTATGATGTCATGACATGTGCCACAGCCGCAGTAAGACTCTGGAACATTCCAAGAGTATTGCGTGGCATGAGGTCATCTTGTTCAGTATCTTCCGATAAATCATGTAACTTCAGTAATTCTACAATAGATGCAATAATAGGAACTTCTTCTATCATAAACATATTCTTAGGAACAGGCTGCTGTGACTGGGCACTTAAAAGACTTAGAATTTAGGAACAAATAATGGTTTGTATTTGGAACTCATGACATGCAACGTGGCTGCACGATGCTTACTTCCATGATATGGTAAGGCAACTACAACATATTTTAATCAAGAGCAGAAAATGGAGGATTAGTGAGTCTTGGTCCATGTACATGGACCACTGGCAGGATGGATAAATTAAAGTGTGAACCATAGTGTTGTCTCCAAATGGGAAGAAGGCAGTCAGCGGGAGTGATGATAGTGGAGTCAGGTTGTGGGATATTGACACAGGTAAGCTCCACCATGTCATTCCCAACACCACAAACACCATGTGCAGATGCCCAGTCCACATCAGCAACTGCTGATGTGGCTCAGATGAATACAGACAATGGATGAGAGCAGGAGGAGGAAAGAAGGCGAGGAGGAGAATGAGGAAGAGGAGACATGGGAGAGCCACCTTCTCAGAATGTTGGAGGAAGATAGCAGTGGGCTTAGTTCGTCAGACTGGGCGCACATGACATTCATCATCACTGTCTGTGTGGACAGTTCCAGCCATCAGAGGCAAGTAGTAGAAGGTAGATACAAAAAACATATCATCATGGAGGCATACATTTGTCTTAAAAAAAATCTGATGGTCACTGAGCTTGCAAATCACAAGAAACTTGCAAAGGAGTGGTTGCTAACACCAAAATGAATTGTGTTAAGCTTGGAAAGAATGTGCAACTCACTGTAATTAATTGGCATACTAATATATTGGCCCATAGAATTACACAAGGAAAGTGATTCAAAGGCCAAAGTGAGATAGAAGCCATATGTTAAAGGTACAGTCAACAGGTCATCAAGTAAGTAGTTTGGGATGCTGCAGGCACAGTCAGTATATGACATAAGCCATGACCTGAGCCCTCAGCTGGCGGCTTTGGCTTTTCATAATCTCAGGCCAGGCCAAAGCCGTCACCAGGCCATGACTTTGGCCTGGCCTATTTAGGCTGTACACATCACTAATGATACATCAATCTCACAGCTACTTGTGAAACTGGACTATGGTCTGGTTCTTGGTTCTCGTCCAAGACCCTCTGAACCAGACCAAACCAGACCACAGCAGCACTAAATTATTTGACTATTATGAGGCCTAACATTTGTCTAGTCCTTATACTTCCAAGTGAGTGGCAATGCCACCAGTAAATTAACCCTTTCAAGCCATTGTGGGAGATACCTCCAATGCTCCAATCCTTCCAGACGCTACTTCCTCCACTAACACGAGTACCATTCAACATATTTGTCAGCTCGGTAGTTTTGCAGGTGCATTTCAATAGCTTTGCTTCCAAGTATGTGATCATATCATTCCCAAATTCTTAGTACACTAATTGATATCCTGTGCATCATCTCGCACCCCTCTCATACATCCATTGCATCCTCTGATGCATTCTCTGTTGCACCCTCTGTCATATTCTCTCACACCCTGTTGCACCTCTGTTGCACCCTCTGTTGCACCCTGTTGCACCTCTGTTGTACCTCTGTCTCACCCTCTTGCACCTCCATCTCATCCTCTTGCACCTCCACAGGCTCCACCCCATCCTCTTGCGACCCTCTCGCAGCTCTGTTCTATCCTGTCGCACCTTGTCGGAAAAAAGTAAACCACCATTATAATGCTGCTGGCTTACGAGGCTGGTCACATGCATCACAAGGTGCCTTGAAAGTGCCTTTTAAGGACGGCGGAGAAAATGTAAGGCCCTATTAATTCATTTATCAGCCTTGTGACGAATCTTATCACGTGGTCTTGTCAGACGCCTCACGTTCTATCGCCCTTCTACCTCGTCCCTTTCATCCTTCGCTCTTTCCTTCACCTCAACGTGTACAAATTGTTATATATATTGTCTAATAGTCATGGCCCCGAATCACTCAAGCAGAGGTAAGTATAATTACACTGAGAAAACACTGACTAGTGGGTCTCAGTGCCCACATTGCGGCAATATGTACAAAGCCCAAGGCTTCAAGTGGCACAAATCAGTGTGCAAGCAGCGTTGAAGGTACAACAATTCAGATGGTGAGTCTGAACAATGTGTTGGGTCTTGCAGAACCTAGCTGCTATTCGACCCTAAAGGGTTTCTGGACCAGGCTCAAGGCTCAGAGGAGAGGAAATATCATAAAAACTACTGAGGACTCTGACTCATACTGGTAACTGGTGAAAAGATTGATTGATTATGTAAGCTACAAAAGTGCCAACATAAGGTAAGGTAAAAACAGTCTCTACAAGCCCAGCCAGAAATGAATCCCTACAGCGTGATGCTGGGGCCAAAGAGGCATTCAATCAAGAATATGAGCAGGATCAACAAAAAGGTGAGTCTAATGGCCTGTTCATTTGAGACATGTTTATTGATCAGCCTGCAATAGCACGCTGCAAGAAATCTCGACAAATGATAGCCATGGAACCAGTGGCTGGCCCATCGCACGTCAATGCAGATGACTCTGCAAATCCAGAACCACAAATACAAGGTACACTGTCATTCATCCCAACTCAATTTGTTCACTCTGACTCTTGTGATACTTTTCAGCTTCTTTTGCTGGTCCGAACAACTTTGATGTTGGAGATGAGGGTGTTAGGAGCCCAGGTGCGTGCTTCTCTCTTCATTTGTTATTCAAATAAATGATCATTATGTAGTATTATCCGATATTAGCATGGCCACTGGCAGTAACCCTGGTCCCAACATCCCACATCAGCCCGCAGTGAATATCGAACACACTCAAGACTTCAAAATTGAATTCCACCCTCATAGCGGCCGTGAACCGCTCTATCAAAGGTTTGAGGAGTTCGGTGTCACACCAGAGACACAGGCTCCTCCTGTTGATGAAACACCTTGGCGCCCATTCCGATCATGCGGAGATTTCGAGTTTTCTGAAATCGCGCTCAATGCTGCTCTCAACAAGGGTCAGGTTGACAGGCTACTGAGCCTTATCGCTCGCATTGCGCAGGGCGACACTCAGGTAACCCTGAAGAACGAAGCTGACCTTTGCACAGCATTGGATCATGCTGCGGCTGAGCTGACACTGGTATGCGCTTTTCTTAATTCCTGAATCGCGTGACACTTGTCTGACTGCTTAGGTTTTTGTATAGTTTATCAAACATGAAATTGTTGTACCATACAAGAAGGAGCAACGGGTTTTCGAGGTACATGCGAGGCCGCTATGGGACTGGGCGCTCGACCTTTTGGATAACCCACTACTCGCACCCCATTTTGTTTGGGACGCGCAGCGCGTCTTCAAACATAATGACACGGACTTTGAGTGCTTTTTCAATGAACCGTGGACTGGTGATCGGTGGTGGGATATCCAAGTACATTATTATTATGTTTGATATTTGTGTTTACATATTAATGTGCATCAACTGTCTATGTAATCCAGTCTCATCTCCCACCAAATCTTGACGGTGCTGCTCCCTTTTGCTTTATACTATATGCAGACAAGACCAAGTTGTCTTCGCATGGCACCATGAAAGGATATCCGGTGATGGCTCACTGCATGAATTTACCTGTCGACATTCGAAATGGCGAGGGCATGGGCGGTGGTCGGGTTGTCGGTTGGCTACCAATCGTGAGTCAGCACTTGTCAGTGATACCATTCGATAACGCTAATAACATTGCAGATCGACGAAGAAGCATCCGAGCAGGGGAAGCCAGGTTACATCAATTTCAAGCGCATTGTATGGCACGAAGCGTTCATCAAGCTTTTCACCAATCTCGATAAATATTCAAAGACTGGATATTCATACATGTGCTATGACAAAAAATTGTGCTGGTTATTCCCTGTGATACTAATACTATCTGCAGACTACGAAGAACAGTGAGTCCGCCGCTATTGATGTCTACTAGACTCACATAGCCTTCAATCATCAATAGGTGCATGATGTCTCTTATTCACGGTGCACAGTGCAAGTGCCTGTGCCCTGTATGCCTCGTACCACGCGAAGAACTTTCCGATTTGTCCAAGACTCACGCCATTAGGTCCGCAAAAGACGCACAGGCTGCACTCGATGTTTACCGACAGAGCAAATCTCAAGGCGAGGCACTTTTGAAAGCGCTAGGATTACGCGCAGTAGCTGTAAGTCATGTGTTTCAATTCTACTATTCTATTCTACTGATACATTACATTCAGAACTTCCTCTGGATTGTCGAGCAGTCTGACCCTCATGATGCAATGAGTGTTGACAGGCTGCACACAGTGCATAGCGGTATGGGAGGGCATCATGTGCTGGGAGAGTTAAAGGCTATCCTTGATGATGTTGGACGAGAAGCCCAAGTGGCAGTTGAGAAATCATACATTATTTCTTCTTCAGTATTGTATTGACGTCACTCTAAACCTACTTTCAGTGTCGAGGAATTCCCTCAGTGGCATGATCTCAATCATTTCACGACCGTCATCCATGTCGCATTTACGGATGGCAACAAAAAGCGCGACTTGGTCATGGTAAGTTCAAATGAGTCAGATAGATATATGCTTGGCTAACTATCATAAAGTGTCACAAGTTCCAAATACAAATCATTATTCATTCCTTAATTCCAAATCCTTTAAGCGCCCAGTCATAGCGCCTGTTCCTAAGAATATGTTTACTGTTGAAGAAGTTCCTATTTGTTAAGACCATGCACAAAGGGTAGGACTGATTCTGAGGGGCTTGGCTTCAGCTCGTGCGCTGCGCCCCTTACCCGAGTATGTGCCCTTAATTTCAGATTGGTGTCCGAGGAAAGTCCGAAGACATCCAAAGACATCCAAAGGACATCCAAAGGCGCGGGAAACTTCGGAAGGACTTTCCGGACGGGTACAAGTAACTTCCGGATGAGTGCGGGAAAGTTCAGGAGGAACTTCCGGAAATTACAATGGGGTTTCGTCCTAATACAGATACGTGTAATGGCTACTCAGGACTTGTCCTGAGTAGAAGCAAACAGAGGAAAGGCTGCAAGGACAAAGTCCGAAGCAGAATAGGTCCGGAGGACCGCGGGAAAGTTCTGGACGAACTTCCGGAACTTCGGATGAGTGGAGGAGCGGAGGAGCGGAGGAGCGGAGGAGTGGAGCTCTGGCCTAGGGAGAAACTCCCTAGGCCTGAGATGGATATCAATTAAGTTGGAAGACTAGAACTGATATGAGGACTTAGAGTGAAGACTAGTGCGAGGACTAATATGATATTCAGACTGAGGTACTACAAGACATATACACGAGTTTATATACTAAGAGAAATAACGGAAGGATCAATAAGCAGAGTCCGAGGCTATGTACGAAGCATATGCAAAGGTTGACAAATGTGAGTCGGAAATGAACATAGGTTAACAGATCAGTAAGCATACCGGTAATAGATATAACCGAGGTACCGGTAACAAGGAATACCGGATAGGCTGTGTTAATGTTATATGCACAGGAAATGAATCAAGAAGCTTATCGTATATCGGATAGGATCGGATCGGACTGGATCAGATGTGGTCCGGATGAGATGCGTGGATATGCAAGATATAATATGAGGGCAATGGGACAAGGGTGAACGATGCAGGCTAGCTGCGAAGGTAAAGGGATCTGGATGTGGATGTGCGGAGGTGCAGGGATCCGGATGGATAGAGGACTGCAGACATGGATAGGATATCCGAAGGTCCGGATGAGGCGTGGGAATATTATCGGATGTAGGTCCGGAATACGGGATATGACACTATTATTGCATCTATTGTAGAATTACCAGAGTCACGTGATCTATCGGACAATGCCGAAGATGTTGACGTCATGCTTCGCGATACTCTTGGAATGTTCCAGAGTCTTACTGTGGCTGCAACACATGTTATGACATCATAGTTATATATAGAATTGTACAATACCTTTAATTATTCTGATTGGTTAGTTAGTTCATACTCAGTTTCGATCTCAGTTTCAATATGTGTATATAGGTAGCTCATTGTAGTCAGTAGTTCTTTAGTTCAAACCTCTTGTATCTCCAAGTGAGCAATACCAAGACGTACCTGCTGCCTACCTCCTCTGTGTGATTATTATGTTGTTTGAGTCCTAGTCTCTGCCCAGCATTAATTTGTTATTGGGTTGTGACATCAGGTTTGAACTATAGGAGACTCTGACTCTCGTGTTACACTCTCGCATCTCTCTTTCTTTTGCCTGATCGTGTTGGAAGTCCCTTCACACCATCAGCCGAAACAAAGCCGTTATACTTTTGCCCAGCTTAACCGCCGCGACCTTTTGATTTCATTCCTTTGCTCATTTGAGCACATTTCCTACCTATCATCCTTCCTAGTTAGTAGTCCTATACCAGGCCCTGTCTTACCACAGCCACCAGTATACGGAGGTGTTCACGACATTAGGCGTGTCACTGCAACTTTGAGTGCTGGCCCAAAACCCTGCCTGCTCAATGTTACTATAGTTTCATATTACCTATTCTTTTCTTCTTTACGCACATAGGCATTCATTTCGAGTCAATAGCGGAACTGTCTAGATGACAAACCGTGCTTTCGACCTACGAGGATTTAGAGACATACCCTAGTGAGACTCGCACTTGTAAGCTTCGGCTGGAAGAGTGATAACTTGTCCTAGGCTTGTACCCTCAGAATGGAGATTGCATTGTCCCTAGTTTTTCCCACTCGATCGAGTATAGTTTACATACCTTTTCTAGTCAGTATTAGAGAAGCATCAGTTGGGTTGATTAAAGAACCCTTTGACCCTGAAGTACGAGGTTGAATCCGATCAGATATCGGGGACCGCTTCAGTTTTCTGTTTACATAAACTTTCTTCTTTTCATCATCGTTCCCTTCCGGAAGAGCCCTTACGAGCAGCTCTTCAACAGACATCAGTAAATCGGGTTCCAGAACACAACTGGCACTATGTCTGAATTACCAAACTCTCCTGTATGAGAACAACCTGCACCGGTGGTAGTATTACCATCTACCCCACAGGAAATCGTCGAGTACATTCACTTGTCACTTGCAAATCAAGCGGACAGCTTCAGGATCAGGATCGCAGAACTAGAAGCCAAGAATGCGGCTCTAGAAGAATCAAACAGACTTCTTGCCGTACGCTTAGAAATGCAAGAAGACGAGACTATAAAAATACAGTCTCAACAACCATCATTCGGCTCTGCAGGAGCTAGCCTACTTTCATCAAACTCTTCCCCCTCCATCAAATATGCCAAACCCCAAGACTTCATAGGAGAAAAAGACTCCATAGAACTAATGGTCTGGGTATCACAAGTAGCGCTATACACTGCGCAATGGCCTAATATCCAAGAAGGCCAAAGGATTGGAGTAATGCTTTCATTTATGAAAGGAACTGCAGCTAAATGGGCACAACCTTACATTGCTAAACTTGGAAAAACCGGAGATGAGAAGTTGACCGTGGAGAAATTCCTGGAAGACTTAGAAGCCATGTGGGGGCAGGAAGATCGTGAAGGAAAAGCGATCAGAGAACTGGAAACCCTTAAACAAGGATCTTCCTCGGTTCCAGAGTATGCAGCCGCTTTCAAACAAAAGGCTGCACACACTTCATTTTCCGACTACGACCAGCGACAGAAGTTCAAAATGGGACTTCAAGACCGTGTCAAAACACAGCTCGCTCATGTCTCTTACAAAGACAAAGACACCATGAAGAAACTGGTGGAACATGCGATCCAAATTGACGCAACTTTGAAGAGCTAGATGCGGACAAGAAGAAGACCACCTGGTGGACCCCTAAACAAGGCCCCAGGACTCCTGAATACAAACCTGGTCCTAGCAGGGAAAGTGACGCTATGGACGTCGACGCCAGCAGACAGCGAGGTGCTCCAAAACCTCAAGGAAAGACTGGATCTTTCAAGTGTTACCGCTGCGGTGGCGAAAGCCACATAGCTAGAAACTGCAAAGATGCAGTCGCGCCAAAAGCGCAGGTGAAGGCTACTACAGTGCCAAAAGAAGAAGACCCTATCCCAAATTGGTTCAAAGCTTGGGCCGCTAAAGAAGGCAAGGGTTTTTAGAGGGGTCAAAGTCAAAGTCTGCAAACTTAGACCCGAACAATTGTTTCTCCATTCTATCTACGTTTTCGGATGTGTCAGAAGTATTTATCAAATCAAAATCTGAGCATTTTTACATTCCGATCACGCTGAAGGGAAAGAATCGACAAGCAGATGTAAAAGCACTTGTGGACTGTGGTGCATCAACACTATTTATTAGTGAGAAATTTGTAAAAAAGAATGATGTCCAGTGCCATAAATTATTAAGGCCCATTCCAGTTAAAAATATTGATGGCTCATTAAATGCCACTGGATCGATGACTCATTACGCTGAATTAGGTCTAAAGATCAGTGACCATGTTGAGGATCAAGCAGCCTTCATGGTTACGGACTTAGGAAGCAATGATGTTATTATTGGCATAGACTGGCTAAGATATCACAACCCAGAAATAGATTGGAACGCTGGACGTTTTGCACTTTCTCATTGCCCGATTAAATGTATTACTAAAAAAGAACAAAGACAAAAAAATAGAGAAAAAAGAAAAGAACAAAAAAAGATAGAAGAAGTGCCAGATCTGATTCCTGTAGAAGAGGATGACGAAGAAGACATGGCGATGAAGAGGGCAACGGTTGAGGAAATAGAAGATGAAGAGTATCCTGGAAAATGGATCAAATATAAAGCTTCGGTTGCTACGGAGCAGAAGGTCGCAGAAGAAGCCACAAAGGTGAAGAAATCGGTCGAAGAAATGGTTCCTGATTGGCTTCACGAGTACCTGGGAGTTTTCTCAGATGAAGAATCTAAGCACTTTCCTGAAAGAAAGAAATGGGATCATGCGATAGATCTTAAAGACGATGGCGATCTTCCGCCAAATGCGAAACCTTATCCTCTGTCACCTAAGGAGATGGACACCTTGAAAGATTGGTTAAAAGCCGAAACTGCACTTGGACGTATTAGAGATTCACAATCTCCAGTAGCAGCACCTTTCTTCTTTGTGGCCAAAAAAGATGGCAAGTTAAGACCGGTAATGGACTATAGAAAGCTCAATGAGAAGACGGTTAAAAATGCATATCCACTACCGAGATCTCAAGATTTGATTGATGCTTTAACCGGTGCCACGATGTACTCCAAAATGGATGTAAGATGGGGTACAATAATATTCGCATGAAAGAAGGAGATGAGTGGAAGGCAGCCTTCAAAACGCCGTTTGGTCACCACGAACCAACTGTAATGTACTTCAGTTTAACAAACTCCCCTGCCATGTTTCAAACCATGATGAACGAGATATTCAGAGATTTAATTGATGGAAAGACCGTAGTTGTCTATATCGATGATATCCTCGTGTTCACAAATGGCAATAGGGAGCAACACCAAAAAGTTGTACGAGAGGTACTGAAACGACTAAAAGAGAATGATCTGTATCTGAAGCCTGAAAAGTGTAGCTTCAAACAGACAGAAGTCGAGTTCCTCGGGTTGATAGTGGAGAAGGGTGGTGTTTGAATGGACCCTGTGAAAGTAGAAGGAGTAATGAAATGGCCTGTACCTAAATGCGTTAAAGATATACAAGCATTTATGGGTTTTGCCAACTTCTACAGAAGATTTATCTTCAGGTTCTCGGACATTGCCAGACCGATGAATGATTTATTATGGAAAGATGCCAAATGGGACTGGACGGAGAAACAGCAAGATGCTTTTGATGAACTGAAGTCAAGGTTTACATCAGCTCCGATCCTAGTAATGCCTGACATTGAGAAAAAGATGAAAATAGAAACCGATGCTTCTGATTACGCAACAGGAGCGGTTCTATCTCAACTGATGGAAGACGACCTATGGCATCCCGTGGCGTTGTAGGGATTCATTTCTGGCTGGGCTGGTAGAGACTGTTTTTACCTTACCTTATGTTGGCACTTTTGTAGCTTACATAATCAAGGAATCTTTTCACCAGTTACCAGTATGAGTCTGAGAGATCAGCAAGTTTTTATGATATTTCCTCTACTCTGAGCCTTGAGCCTGGTCCAGAAACCCTTTAGGGTCGAATAGCAGCTAGGTTCTGCAAGACCCAACACATTGTTCAGACTCACCATCTGAATTGTTGTACCTTCAGCGTATTACTCTAAGTCAATGAACGATGCAGAAAGAAATTATGACATCCATGATAAAGAGTTACTCGCAATCATTCAAGCGTTGGAGGAGTGGAGGCACTATGTGCAGGGAAAACCTCATCATGTGGAGATCTGGACGGATCATAAAAATCTCGAGTACTTTATGACGAGCCAAAAGTTGACAAGAAGGCAAGCCAGATGGAGTTTGTTCCTGGCGGAGTATGAATTTACACTCCAACATAAGCCTGGTGTAGTCAATGATAAGGCCGATAAGCTTTCTCGGAGAGAAGACCACAGAGGGGGGGTAGAAAACGACAATTCTGATCATATTTTGTTAAAACCAGAGTTTTTTACTGTAAAAGCTGCTAAAAGAGGCCAAGTTCTAGTGCAAGGAGAAAAACAATTGCTGAGAAAGATAAGGCAATGCACAGAACGAGAGCCCGAAGTTGCTAAAGCGCTACAAACGCTAAAAGCAGCAACGGTACAATTACGTAGAGGAGTCGAAGAGTGGAATGTAGAGGATGGATTGGTGTTATTCCGAGGACTGGTTTATGTTCCAAATAATGAAGAGATTCTATGATAAAGGAGTAAAAGACGCACCACAATTCAAGAAAGGAGATCTGGTCTGGCTCAACGCCAAAAATATCTGTCAGAAAAGACCAAATAAGAAACTCTCTGATCAACGACTTGGTCCATTTGAAGTGTTAGAGAAGATGGGTGATGTAAATTACTGCCTGAATCTTCCAACAAAATATCAGATTCATCCGGTATTCCATGTAGAATTACTCACTCCGCATTCCCCCTCGACCTTAGTCCAAAGACCTCCACATCATTGTCCGCCACCAGAGATCTTATCAGAAGGCGATTCCGAATGGACAGTACGAAAAGTCCTAGACTCGAGACTGCACAGATCAAAACTCCAATACTTAATAGAATGGGAAGGATATCCGATAGAAGAAGCGACATGGGAACCTGAGGAAAACCTTGAGAATGCACGGTTGAAAGTTCAAGAATTTCACCAGCAAAATCCGAAGGCATTGAATCCCCGCAAAATTAACAAATCGGTGTTCGAAACCCAAGAGTTTTTGGAATGGCGCAAGAAGTTTATTCGTCCTAGTTTCATTCACGATGACGCTCATCCTAGAGAGGGGGTAATGTCACGAGTTCCAAATACAAATCATTATTCATTCCTTAATTCCAAATCCTTTAAGCGCCCAGTCATAGTGCCTGTTCCTAAGAATATGTTTACTGTTGAAGAAGTTCCTATTGTTGCATCTATTGTAGAATTACCAGAGTCACGTGATCTATCGGACAATGCCGAAGATGTTGACGTCATGCTTCACGATACTCTTGGAATGTTCCAGAGTCTTACTGCGGCTGCGACGCATGTTATGACATCATAGTTATATATAGAATTGTACAATACCTTTAATTATTCTGATTGGTTAGTTAGTTCATACTCAGTTTCGATCTCAGTCTCAATATGTGTATATAGGTAGCTCATCGTAGTCAGTAGTTCTTTAGTTCAAACCTCTTGTATCTCCAAGTGAGCAATACCAAGACATACCTGCTGCCTACCTCCTCTGTGTGATTATTCTGTTGTTTGAGTCCTAGTCTCTGCCCAGCGTTAATTCGTTATTGGGTTGTGACATAAAGCAAGCATTCTACGCAGCGCTCCCCATTTTGACACACAGAGCTAGTCCAGAAGGCTTTCACATTCTTCGTGTCATTTGCAGCTACCTGCAGCTGGACAGCTTGATTGGACTTGACATGCATACAGAGCAGACACTTGCAATGCTGGATGCTGAATTCCTTGTTTTTGATGCTGCTCTCAAGGTAATCATTTTTCCTTTCATTGAATCATCCTTACTGACTAGATCTCAGGACTATGTAGAATGTGCTATGACTTCCACTGTTGAAGATCTCAAGACAGACTGGAATTTCCCCAAGACACATCTTTGGACTCACGCTTGGCGGGATATCACACAGAAAGGTGTGGCGCGTAATTACAGTACACACCCTAACGAGGAGCTCCATGGCCCCTTGAAAATGACCTATGTTCTTCGCTCAAATGGGAAAGACGTCGCTAAACAGGTACACACGTTCGTTCATTTATCATGCTGATATGTTAATATACACTTGTATTAGATCCTTCGAGTTGATCACCACAAATGCGCGTCCTTGCTTTTGCGAGGACGTGTAGACGCCCTTGACGAACATTGTCGCCTGCAGGCCTTGGGTGATGCCATGGACAACTCAGGCGATGACATTGGCCACATCGCCTTCGATGGGCACATCAAGCTCGGCTCTCCTCAAAGTTGCTCTACTATCCAGGACATTGAGATGAGGCTGGGCATCCATGATCGCGCATTTCAAGGCTTCCGCAAGAAATTCTCTGATTTCATCAACACATCACTGCCAAGTTATGGGTACCAGTTGACGAGATGGGTGACCATACTGGCTGATTTCTTGGTATGTTGGTTGATTCTTGTTTAAATTCATCACACTAACTTATGGTATATCATTCAGATCCACGAGCATCACTACCTCAAGGTTAATTACAAGAATACTGTTGACTGGAGGCAGTCAACAGACCACCTCCGCTGCAATCTGTCATTCCATGGACAGTCGCGCTGTAGAGAATCATGCCTCTCATGGCGTGATATGGCAGTTTCCACTAGGGAGTATACAGCACCAACTCGCAGCACCACTCTGTGTACTGTCCATAGCGATTCCTATATGAGGCACAGCTTTCCCGCACAACGCGCGCCATGCGCGCATAACTTCCCGCGCTTCACGATGTATACGCGCGCGCGCTTTCCCGCGCTTGCGCGCCCTATAGCGCCAGCCATTCAGATGCATCCATCCACTGTCCACCAAGCTCCCTAGTACGTATATTTCCATTTCCTTTATTAGCATAGTTCCACCTTTATTTTTATCATAGTTTCTCACTCATATATATTTTTACATACCTACTCGGTAGCGCTTCGGCTCCGCATGAGCGCGCTTAGGCGCGCTATATAAGCGCCAGCAGTACATACTACACTACACCGGACTTTTACCTCCCAATTACTAGTTATCACTTACTTACTACTTAGCAGAATATAGCAGAAGTCTATTTGTCCACACTTTGGATCTCCCTTCTCTTTTCTTGCATTATATTATCACTTGAGTCTAGTCTTTATCATTTTCCGCATACACGCGCGCGCTTTCCCACGCTTCGCGCTAATACGCGCGCATGTTCCCGCGCCTTGCGCACACCTGCGCTTTCTCGCGCTTTGCTGAAGCGCATACCTCTAGAACTTTGCTGTACTCGCTTCCCCTTTAGGGTCGAACGCACTTGTCTCCTCAAGTAACGCAGACTAGGCAACGCGCGACCTTTCAACATTTATAGATACTGTCAGGAGCATCATTTGTTCCTAGCAGTATTGTTGTTTCTACAGCGCTTCGACTGTGCCCTCATCCAACTCAGCGCAGAAAGGACCATCTTTGTTCGGCTCATACTAATGTTTAAATGTGATATTTCAGACATCGGCACTTTTCAATTCACGCTTGTTCAGCCTTATACTGCTGGCATCATTGGCAGTACTTGTAGGATTGATTGAGACCTGAGGCTTATTCGAGTCAAATCTGTTCCCAGAGTTGACTCGATTATCATCCTGCTCAAGTCCTTCATTCGAGGAGCCCTTTTGTTCCCCGATCCTGAACACCATGATGAATATCTGGTTGTCGAGCATGTTGATAGTGACATGTTCCTCCGTATGAAGTCGTGGGCACGTTGATGCATGTAAGTATCACTTGAATTTTGTCTCTACTATACTGACTTCATTTACTGGTCAACAGCAGCAACAACATCATTCGTGGTCGCAGCTATTGTTACCCTCCTCCCTCTCTGTCTCCTCCAGTCTCACCAGCAACCGCAACCAGCAACCACCACCACAGCAGCAGCAGCATGCTGTACACAGTCCCATAATACCTACCCATCCCTCCCCATTTCACAATGCTCAGAGTGTGCCCCATTTCAGAATGGGCTATCATCCCACACCCTCGGTCAGTCTTTAGTAGCCGCTCGTCATATTCACATATATCTAAACATCCTTAGGCGCCACCTAAACCTCAGTCTACTCAACCCACAAGGTCAGTTTTTAGTAGCCGCTTGTCATATTCATATCTATCTGATTTACATACTTAGGTGCCACCTAAACCTCAGTCTACTCAGCCCACAAGGTCAGTCTTTAGTAGCCGCTCGTCATATTCATATATATCTAAAACATACATAGGCGCCACCTAAACCTCAGTCTACTCTGCAACTGCAGCAGTATCACTAACTGCGCATATTGCCTCGAGGCTCAGGTGAGGATCTTAGCACCCTCGCTACATCCCAAACCTCCGATGTTAATATGTAATATTGACAGAGCCGCATCATGCCAATAGACGTCAGCAGCACCACAGCAATAACTGAGATAAGCATTCTGCTTATAACCTTGGAGCACGCTGTAGGTTCGTTTCTGACTGTTTCTGTACCATCAATGATCCTCAGCTCATCACAGTTGTAGTTTCAGAGATGCTCCAGACTCTTGATGATGATTCTGATGCCAGCGAGAACTTTGAGGCCGATATTGATGCTGTCAGTAACACTGAAGCATCAGATGGTGAAGACTCAAGTGGCAATGAGCTCGAGATATTTAGGACGATCCTCTCTGTTCCTCAACTGGAAGCACCCATGCACGAGGTTCGCAAGGCAAGTACAATCATTTTGTTATCCTACTACTAGTACTAATGTAATATCGATGTATCTAGGCACTCAAAACGGCGCAGCAGGCATACAACTCGCTACAAGTTGAGTTTAAGGCTCTCAAGAAGGACTACCTCGCGCTCTCAGCTACTGTGCCTGCCTGCAGCCGTAACCATGCGCTCAAGAAGACATCGGCACTCGACACCAAAATCACTGCTGAAGGCAAGAAGTATACACTATTCTACCATTTCTGGGTCATCCCTGGTGTCTTCCCAACGACACCACAGCCTGACAATGACCCACGTAGTCCTACGTGTTGGGCATCTCCCGAGGCAAAGCTCAATGGCGCCATGGCAGAGTTATATCAGTGTGTGTCCAAGGACTTGCATAAGTCTATGGAGAAGTATTTGTCGTTTGATTCTCTGGTTTGTTCTTCACCTTTTTCTGTCTTACAAACTACTTACACAATACGTCTTTTCAGTTTCGTGCTGCAGTCAGTGCCGAGCGGTCCAATATCGTGCACGCCATCAAGAGCTGCGCAAGTCTCATTTTCTCAATGCTCAAGTTTGACCCCACTCTGTTTTCGTCTCAGATGGATGCCAGAAAGCGAGATGATCACGACCTTCTGTGTTTGCTGAAGAAGAATGGTGAGGGTGAGTACATTCAGCTCGCACCTGTTCTGTTTGCGAGGCCGGACGCTATGGTGGCCAATGAATTCCTCAAGAACCCTGTACTAGTCAAAGTAAGTAATTCGGTTATGTTTAGAGACTGGTGTACTGACAATGTCACGCCAGATCATTCGAGTTGAAATCTACGGAAAGAAGATACTTTCCAGGAAGACGAAGGGCCAGAAGGCTAGGGGGCAGCGCTGCAACGCTCAATGCGTGACCGAAGGCTTAATTGCAGGTGCTGCGGTTATGGTAAGTCCAACAATATATTAACAGTTTTACACTACTTATTACTTGAGTACATAGGCGTGTTGTAGAGACTCGCGCGTCTCAATGCCGAATATCCAGCCTTTACCCATACATTCCTATATGCTACAGCTCTAATCCTAAGGACCAGTCTCGCGCGCACTCGCGCGCGCCTTATCCGTACTCGCGCGCACTTAGGCGCGCCTTACCTGCGCATGCGCTATGCACGCGAAGCGCGCCTTCTCCTAGGTCTTCATGCTATTGTCCGTCCATTCGTCCCATGTCCTTACTGATTCGCTGGTGCATTATTCCTATCTTGTCCATTGAACTAATAAAATCTTCGGTCCGACGTCCGCGCTACATATAGAAAGTCTATTTAAACTTAGTTATAATTAGAGTTGATATGGTTACTCGGTTTGGGAGCGCGCTCGGAAGCGCGCCGCTTAGCGCAATCTCCATTCTTAAATACAGAAGGGTTTCCTTTGGTTCTGGTACTTACTTTCCCCTTATCTTTGTGTACTGGAAAGTGTATAGATCACCTCCTCACTTGTTATAAGATCTTATTCTCCTGTCAATCATCCATCTGGGCATTCACTCCTCAATAGGACCTTTCCCTTAACGCTCAAGGTGCGCCTTCGCTTCGCGTGCGCGCATTCTCGAACCTCCCGCTCACGCGCACATCTCGCGCGCCTTTGCCTCATGTACGCGCGCCTTCACGTGCGTTATCTTCTCGCGCCTGTTAGCACCTGCCTAGCTCATAGAGTTTCCCTCCACTTTATTTCAAGGAACTTCTCTCAGTGGTTGTCCCTTGGGTCGAGTCGTTGTCTCGTATCCCGGTCTTGCTGTTGAGCACCCTTTTGTTTTAAGTGTTTTCACGTATAGTCAAGATTCCTCATCTACAGTGTTTCTTGTTGACGCATGATCCAGAGTTCACTGCGACTGGTGCAGAGATGAAGATAAACTACCAAGCTGACTACGATTTCTATTTGGAGTGCTTGTTCAAGCGCACTCCGTGGGCCTGTGGCATCATGGATTATTTCAATAAAGAAGTCTTCAATATCACCAGCAAAAGCTTACCAACAACTTCCAACGACGTCCCTTCCATTACTCAAGCTCGAACATGGGAGGATGACCTCCTCGACGCACTCGATTCTCCTGCTTTGATTCCCACTAGTTCAGCAGTTGTCAACGTCATCTCCCATGCCTCTATTTCCATCAACAATTCTCAATCTGTGTCTGCAACAGCGCAGGTACAGATGGGTATCAGTCAGTTGTCATTGGGCAGTGGCCCTATCGTCGAACCGAGTGCATCGGCAACTCGTAGTGTGGCGCCCGAGCCTGAAGCAGTTGGACGTATAACTCGACATGGTGGCAGCAAGACAGTTGTTAGTAAGCCAAGGGGAAGAGGGAGGGGAAAGCGTTGATTTAATCTTACCTTGCATGCTGTCGTGTAGTCTTATGCTCTGCTGTATTTTGTAACTCGTTTATATATGAACGTTGAATTGATTGTGTGTTTTTTTCATCGAAATTCTGATAGCCTTACTAGTAACCTTATAAGGTACTCAAAGACACAATATATTCAAGCAAGTTTCAATGTATTCTAAGCCCTAATAACCTAGCAGTAACTATGCAAGTGAGTACTTTGAATTAGTACTATAAAGACTCTAATGACAAGTGTTCGAAACCTACCAAGTACAATAGATTAACTTGAAATAAACTTGAAATAGTAATAGGTAGCTTAGATAATACAGGTTGAGATTACAATACAATTAGATAGTTACAATATGATCAGATAGCAATAGATAACAACGGTGAAGATTAGATAATAGAAATAAAGATTAGAATACCGTTGAAATACCATCTGGGACCTTGGAAATCTAATTTTATCTTCTATTGTTACAGCAGCCCTTTCAAGACCTTACAACGCTTACATGATATTTCCCATCAGCGACACTATTTTAAGGCATTATAAGGTGGTAACGAAGGCCTTTCAAGGTGCCATGTAAGATTATCTCCATCATTACCACGTCTTAAAATACAGTGTGTGAAAATATCCCCTTAAAATGTATTATAAGTCCTTACAATTGTCCTGAGAAATTTCTGACACTCCATCCCATAGTTTTGCACCCAAGAGAATGCAGACTGGCGACAATGCTCTTGACACCACAGAAGCTGCACTATAACTCAGTGAGTCAAACATCTGATGTTTTCGAAAATATTTAATAGGTCTTACAATCACTCCAAGTTCTCCATCACGCGGTGTAGAAACAACAATACTGAGAGGAACAAAGAAATGCTCCTGACTGTATCTAAAAAGTTGTAGGTCGTGCGTTGCCTAGTCTGCGATACTTGAGATGGCAAGTGCATTCGACCCTAAAGGGGAAGCAGGTGCAGCGGAGATCTAGAGGTACGCGCTTCAGCGAAGCGCGAGAAAGCGCAGGTGCACGCAAGGTACGAAGGCGCGGGAATGCGCGCGCGTATTAGCGCGAAGCGCGGGAAAGCGCGCGCGTGTAAGCGGAAATAAGAGAGACTAAACTTATGTGAAGATATAAGCAAGATAAAGGATGTGAGATGTGTTGTGCTAATGAATAGATTTCTACTGCGACTTTCTAAGTAGTAAGTACTAGGTAAAGTTGGGTGAAAAGTAAGGTAAATAATAGTATGTACTGCTGGCGCTTATATAGCGCGCCTAAGCACGCTCATGCGGAGCCGAAGCGCTACCGAGTAGGTATGTAAATATATATATGAGTGAGAAACTATGATAAAAATAAAGGTGGAACTATGCTAATAAAGGAAATGGAAATATACGCACTAGGGAGCTTGGTGGACAGTGGATGGATGCATCTGGATGGCTGGCGCTATAGGGCGCGCGTATACATCGTGAAGCGCGGGAATGGTGCGCGCATGGCGCGCGTTGCGCGGGAAAGCTGCGCGTCATATAGGAATCACTGTGGATGGTACACAGAGTGATGCTGCGAGTTGGTGCTGTATACTCCCTAGTGTAAAGCGCCATATCACACTATGAGATGCACGAGTCTCTACAGCGGATTGTATCCCGAGCTCCCTACACTACTCAAACTCGAGCTTAGTGGACCACAAGCAAAACGAGGCACAGTCAATCATATTCAAATAAATTCAAACATTCACATTACTCAATGTCTTCCTTCCTGCCCGTCTCATCCATCTCCTCTCCCTTGTTATCCTCCCCACCTTCTTCCCTCTTCCTGCTCTCATCTGTCATCCGTATTTGTCTAAGTCACATCAGCAGTTGCTGATGTGCACTGGGCATTTGCACATGACATTTGCAGTGTTGGGAATGGCATGGTGGAGCTCAAATATTAATTGCACAAAGACATGGTCCCGAGACACAACAACATCAATGTTAATGTTAATCAACACCACAAGTTCATCGTCTTCGATTAGCCTTTTATACTGAGTCAGATTCACAAGTCAGTAATACAGCACCAATATTTTGTCCACTTCATCACTGGCACTGTTCCTTTCGGTGGGTCCCTGGGTCCGGTCCGCCAGATGCCAGTGGCAGCACAGACGATGCTGATATATGAGTGGTATTTAGTTTGCTGTATCATATCTTGGGGCTATACTGTAGTATTTCACTTGATTCATCTGTCACATGTCACAAGCCATTCTGCCAGGTCGAAATTTGACGCTTGTCACGGGTCACATCAAGGATTGACGAATTCCTATAAAGTGTCACAGACGGCAGAAAATTCTATGCTTTTGTCTTTATCTCAGTATGCTCTGTCTTGCTGTTGTGCAGTCGAAATTGACATGGTCGAAATTAACTTGTGCCGAAAATTTCTGCATTGTCATGTGTCATACCCTCAAATGCTGAGGTGACGAAATGATGTAGTGTGTCACATGTCACAGGTGGTGCCGAATCGAGTGAAATACTACAGTCCTTGTATATACGATTGATGTTCTTGATATTCAACGGATGACTCAGAGGTGTACGAGGTCCTCATACCATTTGTATGTAGATGCATGACACTGACTAAGGCTATGTACGGACTGGCAAAATTCGCCAAATCAAAATTCAACAAATCAATGTTTGGTGTCATGTGACACACAAAGGGCGATCCCGGATTCCTTGCCTAGCGCGTTATTACAAGTCTATATGATGATGGCTAGATATACTCACAGAGATCCATACTCTTTCAGAGCCAGAACTAGATCTACCACCATGTCTCTCAGTGATACTTCTGTTGAATCTACTCATTCCCGCCGATCCCAAGGATCTGCCAACATTCAAGGCTCAATGTTAGAAAGAACAAGGAAAATCCCCTCACATTGGACGATAGATGAAGAAAGGGCCTTGATTGATTACCTCTCCAGTAACAAATCTGGGGCTGGTGATGGTCTAACCTTCAAAATGACCACTTTTCAAGGAGCCGCTGAACATATCAAGAAGACCTTCACCCACCAGCATGGCGGAGAAAAGACTGCTGATTCCTGCAAGACGAAGTGGGGCAATGTATGTTTAAACAGAATCTAATACTTTCTATTTATTTCTAATGTTATATATCTGTAGCTCAAGTCAGCTTATGGTGTTGTTGTCAACATCAAGAAGACATCCGGCTTTTCATGGAGTGATGAACACGGTGCTGGAATTACAGATGAACATGGAGATACTTGGGACAGATATGCCAAGGTATGTAGTACTACCATATCAAACAAATAGTCTGCTTATTTTCTTTAACCTTAGGGCCATCCTGGTGCAGCACCGTACAAGACCAAAGGGTTCCCGCACTTCAGCACTCTTGACCAGATGATTCCCCAGGAGCTTATCTCTGCCAAGGGAAAGTACACTACCCATCAGCCAAAGGCCAGGACTCAGGCTGTTGCCGGTCCTTCCCCATCAGAGTCATCCTCTTCTGCAATGGGGCCTCCTGGTGGGTACTGGCCCCTACTTCCCCAATCATCCACTCCCACTGCCACATCTGGAATGGAGCCTGCGCACCGGCATGCCCTTCCCCCACCATCTACTCCTACCAGTGTAGAGACTCATGCCTCTCATGGTGTGATATGGCGCGTTACACTAGGAGTACATAGCACAAACTTGCAGCATCACTCTGTGTGCTATCCACAGGTATTCCACTATGAGGCGCAGCTTTCCCATGCAATGCGCGCCATTCCCGCGCTTCATGATGTATACGCGTGCACACGCGTTCCCGCGCTTGAGCACCCTATAGTGCCAGCCATCCAGAAGCATCCATCCACTGTCCACCAAGCCCTCTAGTGCGTATATTTCTATTTCTCTCATTTGCATATTGTTCCATCTTTATTTTTATCATGGATTCTCACTCATATATATCTTTACATACCTACTCGGTAGCGCTTCGGCTCCGCATTACAGCGCTTAGGTGCGCTATATAAGCGCCAGCAGTACATAGTACTACTTACTTTCCATTTTTACCACTTACCTTACCTTACTTTACTTTCCACCCACTATCTACCTAGAAGAACATAGTAGAAATCCATTTTGTCTATACTTCACATCTCTTTTCTCTTATCTTGCATCATATTATCACTTAAGTCTAACCTCTCTATTGTTTCTGCACGCGCGTGCGCTTTCCCGCACCTCACTTCAGTGTGTACCTCTAGATCTTTGCTGCACTCGCTTCCCCTTTAGGGTCAAACGCACTTGTCTCCTCAAGTAACGCAGACTAGGCAACGCGCGACCTTACAACTATTTACAGATACAGTCAGGAGCATCATTTGTTCCTCTCAGTATAGTTGTTTCTACACCGGCTCCACCGCCAATGAGATCACCATGGGTCCTCCACCAGCGCCGGTGACAGGACCAGGTGTCAACCTCTTGTCACCATCCTCCTCCTCAACTGTACCATCATACTATGCTGCTACAAGTGACTCAGGCTCAGGGCTGACCAGTATCAGCCAGAGCAAGCGCAAATCCAGTGCACTCAGTGAAGGAGACCAATCCTGCTCTAAGCAGAACTGGCCTCCCTCAGTAACTGCAACAGCCCAGCAGGAGGGTAGCACGGCACTTACATCAATTGCAGGGAGTCTTCCTCAAATCATTCGAGGGTTGACCATTTCTCCATCTGACCGTCCTCCTGCCACTGACCTTGGGCATGCGGTCAGTCTGCTTACTCAGACAGATGGTTTGACTGCGGATGATGTCATGATCCTCATGGACTACTTATCATCAAACTTGAATGAGGCGGTAGTATTTTCCAATATTAGTAGTGCAGAATACAGGGTCTTATGGTTGCAAAGGAAGCTCTCTAGCCTTCGTGCAAACAATTAGTAGAATAGTAGCATTTACTTTTACTTTTCAAGACTTATGTTGCTCGCTCTTTTTATGTTGCTTGCTCTTTGTTTGTTATCCCACCTAAACACGCGCTGATGAATCAAGAACCCATGTATTATCCTATTCAATTGTCCCCTTGAGTACAAGAAGGGTGAGAGCCAGACCAACATGAAATTTAGGTATATGGTAGGTATGTAACTACATTGGTGCAGGTACTGCTAGTCCACGACGTGCCCGTTCTTGTACATAATCTGCCCACATTGCAGCAGCTATCTCATCACGACGATCATCAGCTCTTCTCCTCTCTGTGGCACCTGCAGGTCCATCAGACAGCTCCCCCTGCACCGCTACATCACCCATGTCATCATCAGTAAGTATGGGATCGTGATCCTCGCCACGCAAGAAATCCTGCTCGAGGATATCAGGGTCGCAGCGGCGGATGAAGTTGTGCAATGCGCAGAGTGCCATTGGTACCAGCGCTTGGATATCCATGGTGTATTCAGGAGGGAGTTGCAAGATGCGCCATTGGTGCTTCATTACTTCAAAAATGTGTTCGACAATGTTGTGAAGTGAGGCATGTCGAAGGTTGAAGAGTTCCTTTGCATTTTGTGGGCTTGGATGTGCGTCAGATGTAGTTACAAATGAAGAAAAAAAAACGAACATAAGAGATGCCTGACACCACTCTTTGAGATGATAACGCACACCTCTGTAAGGAACCAGTAGTGCATCACACGTTCCAAATCCTGCATCTGCGAGGAGATATCTTCCATCAGGCATCTGTAAGTCATGTCGGCGGGCATCATTCCAAAGCGCAGCATCGGCAGATGAGCCATCACAGCCACAAAGTGAGTAAATAAATAAGAAATCGAAATCGCATACAAAAAGACAATTTTGAGAAATGAAACCTTTTCGATTACGCATGAAGGCTTGGTCAGGAAGCGATGCAAATGCTCGGATGTGCATTCCATCAATAGCACCGATGCATTTGTCAAAAAATCAAAAGCGAGGGTCATCACGAATTGATGAAGGGATTGGGGAAAGGCTTGTTGGGAATTGAATTTGAGTGGAGTAGAAAGGGTCGCTGGAGAAGAACACTAGTATGCGCTTGAAGTACCTGATAATGGCAAGAATTAGTATATATTATTGAATAAGTAGTTTACTTACCTTGAGATCGTGTCAGAGGACTGTTGGAAGCACTCACCAACATGGCGAGTTGAGAGACCGGTGTAGATGAGGAATCTTGACTATACGTGAAAACACTTAAAACAAAAGGGGTGCTCAACAGCAAGACCGGGATACGAGACAACGACTCGACCCAAAGGACAACCACTGAGAGAAGTTCCTCGAAATAAAGTGGAGGGAAACTCTGTGAGCTAGGCGGGCGCTAATAGGCGCGAGATGCGCGCGTGAGCGGGAGGTCCGAGAATGCGCGCGCGCGAAGCGAAGGCGCGCCTAAAGCGTTAGAGGCAAGATCTTACTGAGGAGTGAGTGCAAAGGTGGAGGATTGACAGGAGGATATGATCAGATAACAAGTGGGGAGGTGATCTATTCACTTTCCAGTACACAAAGATAAGGGAAAAGTAAGTCCCCGAACCAAAGGAAACCCTTCTGTATTTAAGAATGGAGAAGGCACGCTTCCGAGCGCGCTCCCAAACCGAGTAACCATATCAACTCTAATTATAACTAAGTTTAAATAAACTTTCCATAAGTAGCGCGGATGTCGGACCGAAGATTTTATTAGTTCAATGGATAAGATAGAAATAACGCACCAGCGAATCAGTAAGGACATGGGACGGATGGACGGACGATAGCGTGAAGACCTATGAGGAGGCGCGCGAAGCGCGCATAGCGCGTGCATAGGTAAGGCGCGCCTAAGTGCGCGCGAGTTCGCGCGAGACTGGTCCTTAGGAGTAGAGCTGTAACATATAGGAATGTATGGTTAAAGGCCGGATATTCGTCATTGAGACGCGCGAGTCTCTACACCGGTGACACACATATACAAGAAAATGGCCAGCTGTTCCTCAACCGTTACACCATTGCAAGATAGCGTAAATCCATTGGTCTGTAGAATTTCCAGCAGCTCTTCAAATGTTCCCAAGCTGACACCTAGATTGTTTCTGATTCAGTCGGGGTGACCAGCCATCAGTTCAAGGACCCAAGCTTGACCGGTCAAGGCTGAAGTGTGGTATGGGATGCTAGTGCGTGGAGTAAGGAATAATTGGTAGTATAAGGCTGAGATATGAGCAATAATTGAGGTCAGAAGTATGAAGTAGCGACGCCAATAGAGATCTTGGTTGTTTTGCGTCCACAAAGCCTGTGTTTGTCGCGTGATGGCATCCATGGTATTATCTATGTACCATATCGTCGTGTGGTGTAAAGAAGGAATCCGGGATCACCCTTTGTGTGTCACATGACACCAAATATTGATTTGTTGAATTTTGATTCGGCGAATTTTGCCAGTCCGTACATAGCCTAAAGGAGCGCGGCTGTTAGGCTTTCCATACCTATTACTGGCTGTTACAACTTGAAGCTGCTACCGTCGATTCAAAAGAAGCACAGTGTGCTACGCGCTGCTACTAGTACAAGTCACTTCGCTCGGCAGTGCGTTTCCTGATGGAATTGCCACTGATCGTGAATCGAATCAAAGTTTCAGTCGTAGCAAATGCGGCGGGTGATGTTATCGCCCTTTTCTTTCTTAACAGAGCTATGACGTGGTCTCGTAATCCCCGCTAATTGCAATAAATTTCGAAGCCTGGCACCCTGCTCGCGTCCTCATCGTGATGCACGATTCATTTTTCACTTTTGTACAGATTCCACGACACCTTACCAGTCATAAGACGGCCAATCGTATCTTCATCCCGCCTACAACAGTATAGAGGATCTCGGAGTCGCACTCTAGGCTTGCACCAGAACCAAGAAGATACCCCTCATGCCGCGATTTATGACTGTGGGGTACCCACTTCATCACGCTTGTCGTTCCAATCGTCTCGGCAATAGAGGTCACAATCCCTCTTACTGCGCCCTTGGGAGCAGCACCACTCAAGGGGAACCTCGTTTCGCTTTCAATCGAGCAAGATAGATGGAACGATTGGGCGGGCACGACAGAACCGAATTCATTTTTCAACAACGTCCTTGATAACTTTATCCAAATTACGAATACTCCTCCCTTCGTAAGAATAGGTGCTGACTCGGAGGACCATACTGATTTTAGCTATGACGTTGAGGTAAATAAATTTCTTTCGATGTTGAATCAGTTCGTATGTTTAGCTGGTGCATAGTACGAAGAAGATATTTTCCCTCCTTCGAGCACAATCACGCCATACCCAGAAGCCACTAATATCACTGTTGGGCAAGGCTTCTATGATATCATCTCTCATCTTCCCAACGGTAATCTAACTTTTTAGAGGCTTTCAAGCGACTAATTTGCTTTACTTCCAGGGACGGAAGTTCACTGGGGCTTGAACTTGAGGGAATACAACCTTACGGCAGCCTACCTCGAAACTGTCGCGCTCATGAACGCATTTTCTTCCCCTGCTGTCCTAGAGAAACATATTACTCTGAAGTTTATCGAAGTCGGCAACGAGGCTGATCTCTACTACGACAATGAGGGCCGTAACAGCAGCTGGAATGTACAAGAATATGTCTCTGAGTAAGTTTATGACGACGACTTCCTCATTAGTGCTGACTGGTATAAAGGTGGGAGGAATTTGCATATAACGTATCGATAACAGCCAACCTTTCCAAGTTATCTTGCACAAAATTAATCGGAGCCGCTTTCGCTGGGTCTTCTCATAACAACCTTAGCGGTTTCTCTCCGCAAGCTATATTTAATCTGGGCATCCTTGAATCTCCTGCAGGTCAACTGATCGAGACGTATGTCGAGCACAACCTCAGAATGTGGATGGCGTGCTGAATTCCATGGTTAGCATTTCGCAGCACCATTATAGTGGCTCATTCTGTACTGGCAGCGGAGCTGCGCTGCAGGACTTAATGACCAAAGACTATATCCGTGGTAATTTATCCGCGTTTATCCCGGATATTGAAGCGACCTTGGCTAACGGGTTGAAGTACATCCTCGGGGAGACAAACAGTAAGTTATTGTCTGATAATTGTTCGACAGCACTAGACTTGATAACTTGTTCATAGGTATCAGTTGCCATGGTGCACCTAGTAAGGTCGACCACATGAACAGTGGTCGCAATGACTTACATGTGATCGTCCTTTTTACCAGATGTCAGCAATACAGCCGGCGCCGCCCTCTGGTTACTTGACTATACTTTGTATGCCACACAAGTTGGTATTAGTCGCATACACTTTCATGAGGGCATTGGTTACAAGTACAATTTGGTGAGTACTCAGCTGAGTCAATGCAGCGTTACTCAATCTCCTTATGAGCAGATTCAACCCTTGACGCTTAACTACTCAATTCTTGACGGTTCCCCGATTACACCGCTGGCACCACACGTACAGCCAGCATACTATGCGGCTATCATCGTCGCAGAGGCTATCGCGTCATCTGGGACCACACAGGCAGTCGAAATCTCTATCGATGAAGATAATGTATCGGGCTATGCATTTTTTGAGCATGGAAGCCTCTCAAAAGCTGTCTTCATAAACACGGTCGCGTACTTTTCCGGCGCTGGTGCAAGGAATTCGACTCACATCGATTTCTCTTTCGCGGGTCTCGGATATCCTCCTAATAATACGAGCGTGAAGGCGCTGAAAATTGGGTATGAGCTGATTTCATCGTCGTTGCGGCCTGGATGCTAAAGCTATCTGTAGCTATGCCTCCGACACCAGTAATCTGACCTGGGGAGGTCAGACGTACGAGACCAGCGACGGTAGAGTTAGTGGGCCACTAACCGTCGATGTCTTACCTGTCAGTTCTGGAATAGACTTGCAAGAAACAGAAGCAATCCTCGTTACGTTTTCTTGATTGGGATGGTTTAGCATGCAATAGTAATTATAATGCAGTCACCAGGACAATTTTTCGTTGCATCTTGCCGCTATCACGATACATCCTTCGTACGTATCTATTTACATGCACATTCACCTATCATACACATTCTATCCACGTTCACTCCGTTTCAACAATCCTTTAATATTCAGTGTCTAGAATATTTCTTTCCCTCAGTCTTTCCTCTTCCTCATTCCTAGTTCAAGGCTCTGCATTTCTTAAGAGTCGCAGAGTTTTCAGTTGTTGACGCGTTCAAAAGTGAGAAATGCTATGCAGGCACAGCTTCGACCGTGTATGAGACACGCATCATCAGTGGATCCAAGAGGCTAAGACTCCCTGTAAGGGTCCTCGCATATCTGCTGATTGTAAAATGTGAGTTTCAAGTTCAAACTTGTATGATAGCGGAACCCCATCCACGGGTGGATGAAGAGGCTGGGGACATTTATACTTGGATTCTGTGAAGAATTCTTGGCCAAGTATTGCGAAGGGGAAGGGAGAGCATTGATCTACATTCGGTAGAATATGCGAGCGAGGGCACGCACAAGCAAGGCGCATGCATATACTAGGTTGTAAATGTCGGATGGAGCACTCGAATCCTCACTGAGAACCTTGTCGTCTGGTATTATGTGATTCCCTGAATTGTGCCCCTATATATTCTCTTCGAAGGTACTTGCCGCCATATTATTACTAATTTACAGTATGTTCGAGCCGACCCGACCCGACTACGGTCACTGGCAAGAAATTGGAGTCCTTTGAATGCTTAGCTACCTACTCGTACGCTATGTGATTATAATTGAGTCGATTGCTAGACGAAGGCTGGCAGTTCTAGGAAGCGCTTGCACATGTCTTGCGCTGAAGCTTTCTCCTCTTCCCAAGGACGTCGGGTTTGGAGACGAGCGTTTGAGACCGATACAATGTAAAATTTTATGAATACTGTGCATGTGGTGTTGTCAATGTATGAAATGAAAGCGTCCCGTTCATCGCAACTACAATATCTCCAACATCCTGACGTTCATCATGTCATCAACAGAAGTTATGTCCGCAACTTGCGCGATGATTTTGTTATCCGAAGCGATTCTCTTATACTCCCCACCCCACTGCTGCGCTAGCAAAAGTCCGCCAAAAGGCTGTCCGAGGCGAACGATCAACCTCAACTCTCGCGTAGTCGGTTCGTTGTATCCAGGAGACCCAGGCTCGGGCCAATCTTCTCCGCTCTGCGGCTCATCTGCAAAATTAATCAACCCGAGATCGGACCGATTCCACGGACGGACGAGCAGAAATGTCTGCCGAGCATGCCTTGCGGGCGAGAATTGAACAAGCTTGTCTTCCGTTATGACCAGCAGGTCTTGTAGCCCGTCTGCCTTGACGTCATAAATGAAACTTGTATCCCCGTCTTGACCAGGTCTCCGCCTGACTTCTGTGAGAGGAAATACGATGCAAGGCAATTGCAATCTGGCGTTTGCGAAACGAGGAATGCTGAGGTTCTCAAGAATGGTATACAGTTTCGAAGCTAACGCCACAGCCACAATATTATTTCGCAGCGTGGAGACCGACTTTTGCATGTCGTATTTAGATAGAGATGGTACCGTGCATGGCAGAGCCTTGTATGAAGAAATCTCGGTAGGGAGACAACTGTTGAAGTTGGACGATTGTCCCACCCAGTCCAAGGCCGTGATATCGCCCGAATGGGCTATGATCTCCTGCAGCAGTCGTCCGAGCGCCTTTTGTCTTTTCTCTCCATAGATGACAGGAAGGTTCACATCAAAAATGCCGAACAAAGAGTAGGCAATGTCTTCCTCCCTCGTGGTGTCACGGTTTGACGCCCATCGGAGTTTCTCTCGGGCATCTCTTGTACCCGGATGGAAATCAACGAGCGCCCACGCATTTATGCCTGTTGCATTTTCCAACTCCTGCATAATGCTGACAGACTCCTTGTGGTTGCGTGAGCGGTGATCGAGATATAAGGTCCAATCTGCTTGGTAGAAGAGAACAACTTTAGGAGCGAGGAACTCCTGAACGGTCCATCCTCGCGTGTTCCAAGTGCTGTTTGCGAGCGCGCCCGACTTTGATGAAGGAGGAACATCCGATAGGTAGACAATGGTGAGCGCTGAGTAGTGATACCAGACAAACATGGAGTTGACTGATTGCTGGACCTCAACATTGTTGTTCTGATCAATGCAGCATGTATCGCTCCACGCCCAACGATGCCCCGCATTGTGTGCAACTTTGCAGAACTTCTGCAACTTCACAATGGTTCCGACCGGATCCAAATTGTATACATTGTTGCCCTGAATGTTGTGCAGTAGCGGCTCCTTCCTTTCCCACCTATGGGACAACATGACCCAGCTGAAGTACTTCGCGGCCGCTTCTTTGATGGACTCCGTTTGGTCGGGCACATGCATCATCAATGAATGCAAAAGCTCTTTGTGCTCTGTACTCTCCATGAATGCGTTTATCTGTGCATCTCGATCGCACAAACGTCCAGTAGAGGTGTTGATTAGACGAAGGGGGGCGTTTTCCAGTTGAACGTGAATGGCTTGTCGAATAGCATCTTCTATTTCAGATAAATTGGCGTATTTATAGCGTAGCTCTGCAAGAATATAAGTGACCTTCAAGTCGGCGCTTGAGTTGTTTGGGGCTTACGTCGTATCTGTGGGTCGGGTGTATCATCCAACTTGGAGAGCATGATTGTGAAGGCCTTGAATGCATCATCATAGCGATGTGCTCCATGAAGCGCTGCATGCTTCAACTCGTACCCGAGATAAGATGAAGGGTTGAGCTCAATGACCTACGAAATTCATCACAAATGTTTTAACAACGACGAATATCGTCCGCACCTTTTCCGCATCCGAAAGGGCTTCCGCATAGAGCTTTTGGCCCAACTTCACCTTACTGCGATGCGCAAGGTATGAGTAATCCGTCTCGAATGCTTCGGAAAGTGTGCTCTCGATCGACCAGAGATGAACATTACCATCATCGTCTCCACTCGCGAGTAGTCCTCCGCTGGAAGAAATTGCGACGCAGAAAACCAATGTAGTATGTTCGAGTGCCTGTCCTATCTGCTGGTGTGACTTTGTACTCCACAGGCGCACAGTCTTATCGTGCGAGGCAGTGACAATGAAGGAGCCATCAGAAGATATGGCCAGGGAATAGATTATGCGAGTATGACCGGTGCAAGGTTGACCGATCTGGCACGCATTTGATGAGTCCCAAAATTTGATTTTTTTGTCCGCAGATGCGGAGACAAGTTGCTGGCCGTCAGGCGACCACACAACGCTTTCGACCCAATCGTCGTGAGCCTCGATCTTGAGAAGAAGCTCAGTGTTGCTGGTGCGCCAAACCCGAATGGTACCGTGAGATCCGCCGGATGCTAATTTTAGCCCATCCGGGCTGAAAGCGACACACAACACCATACCCACATTACATCGGAGCGTTGAGAGGACAGCGCCGGTCTCTGCATCCCATATAATGACTGTGTCATCCCATGACCCGCTTGCAAGCCTCTTTCCATCGGGGGAGAAGCTTACTGAAGACACCCGGCGTGTATGCTTCAGCAGCGGTTTGAATAGCATCTGCTTGCTCTCGACGTCCCAGATGATGATGGTTCCGTCTCCTCCAGCACTCGCAATTCGCCTATCGTCTGGCGATACAGTAACTGATGTTACTATGTCACTATGTCCCTGGAATGGCCCTCCCATGAATGCTCTTTTCTCCATGTCCCAGATCCGTAGGGTTTTATCCTTTGAAGCAGTGACGATCCGTCGACCGTCTTTGAAGAATGCGACTACCAACACTGCCTTCGTGTGCACTTGCATTGTGTATGTTGACGCTAGCTCTGTTGTCTGCGCCGGCGTCCTGTGCCTTCTCACAGTAAGATATGCTTTTTTTGTTACATCGAGTAATCCTTCCATATCGCTTAACAGGATGATAGACTGTCAGTAGCAGTTAAACTTTGAAATTGATGAGGAGCATACCCTGGTTAAATCGCTGATCTTATATGGTGTCGTGAGTGGAGTTGGATTTCTACTCGTTTATAACCCTTGCAACTCATGTAGGCGCTTGTCCGTTCTGGCTCACGGCGTACTTACCACATTACACTGACAGACCCTCATACATATTTACTGAGTCCATAGGCTTGAAGACTGCCAAGTAGAATATTATATAACCCTCTTAGGCAGGTGAGCCGCAATCAATTGCCGTGATTATACCCTATATGTTTGCTATACCCTGGTGGTGGGAACTAAGCTGCTGTGGATGAGAGCGATACGTGGACGTCAGGCTGCCTTCACAATCGCATACATTTCCAAATACTGGTGCGAGGAACGCGCCCTTTTTCACTGGTTCCGACGCCGCAGTACTTACTGATAATTGATCTTTATAGGGGCCGCGATCTGAATATTTGCTGTGTCTGTCCAGAAGTATTCCGTTGATATCGCCTGATATGGTGGTCCAGGTCAGGGCTATAATATTACGTTGCATTGACGTGGATACCAGGACACTATTGAATGCTGTGGCTGTCCAAAAGTATTATCCCTCCAATACGACTGGTGGTCTCGGTCACCCTTGAGCTTGAGTGTAGAGAGGATCATCCCATATAATAACTGTGCTATCCCATGAACCGCTTGCAATTCTCTTTCCATCGGGGAAAAGCGCACCGATAACACTCGACCTCTGTGCTGCACCAGCGGTTTGAATAGCATTTGCTTGCTCTCAACGTCCCAGATGATGATAGCTCTATCCCATCCACCACTTGCAATTCGCCTATCGTCTGGCGATACATCAACTGAAGCCACATCGCGGCTGTATCCCTCGAATGGCTCTCCCATAAATGCTCTTTTCTCCACGTCCCAGATTCGCAGAATTTTATCCTTTGAAGCAGTGACGATCCGTCGACCGTCTTTGAAGAATGCGACTGCCGTCACTGCCTTCGTGTGCACGCGCATCGTGTGTGTTGGTAGCTGGGTTGTCTGTGCCGGCGTCCCTCGCCTTCTGACAGCAGGATACGCTTTTTCTGCCACATCGCGCAACCACTCCATATCGCTGTACAGGGAGATAGACAGCCAGTAGCGTTTGAAGTTGACGAGGAGTGTACTCTGTGGTTAAGTCGTCTATCTGATGTATCGCGAGTAGAGCTGGATTTCTATAACTCAATTCATTTAGGCTCTTTATATATCGTTTGCTCTGCTTCAACGTGGATCTCATTCCGCTCCTTCCATTAGTGGATGACTTCCCGCAGCATTTAGAAGTTAGAACGTTGTTCTACTTTCCGGGCACATCACACCATGGACACCTGGAACTACACAGGTAGTCGAAAATGCTGTGAACGAGAGCGATGCGTCAGGCTATGTTTCAAGCATTGTAACCTCTCAAAAGCTGTCTTTGTCAATATAATCGCATAATTTTCTAGTACTGGTGTAAGAACCTCACATCACAATGGTCGTTCTTTCGCCAGTTCTGGCGCCGCAGCCGCGCAGCGCTGATGATTGGGTATGAGCTTTCTCATGATAGCGGCGATCTGAATGCTGCGGCCGTCCGAAAGCATCTTCCTGATGCTACCCATCTGAATTGATGATCAGGGCTCGTTACGTGGCTTTGGCATGAATAATTTAATGCTGCAGTCATTCTATTCTAATACACGACCTCCTGAACGATTCGTTATTGGCCTTTGGACACCCTGGATTGGCAAGACAACGCCATCCCATCGTCAATCCAAGTTCTCATTCACAAAAGTACCATCACTCACACAGCTACTGGTCTACACTGGGTCTACGAGACCGATATCTGGAACATCTCTTTAACCTTTGCTACAACTTCCGGAACTCCCGTATTCTGTAAAAATGAAAAAAGGCAATCAATGATGAGACAAACCCGAGAATCACGACACATCCCACCTTTGTAAGCTCATCGCTAATCTTCACACATTCCTTCCCATCAATCGACCCAAGCTTGATCACGATATTCAACGCCTTGCTCCGCTCCTCATACCCACTGCTCTTCGTCTTGAAGTCGTTGGTCAGCCAAGTTCCAATCCCAAACGAACCTGCACGTGCGATTAGACCATGAGCAACCAAAGATAAGGCGACGACGCACACTTGAATCCCAGCAGCTGGCACTGCTCATTCAACTCCTTCGCCTTCTTGAAATCTAACCCGTCGCTGAAGATGATAGCTTTTTGTGTATGATCCATCCCGAGCTCTTCGTACATCCGCTTAGCCCTCGGTGCGAATACTTTGGGGTCTCCCGAGTCTTGACGTAGGGCTTTCCATTGGCTAGCGCGCCTATGATCGAATTCCTATAAATAAATCACCAAGAATGAAGATGAAAATAAAAATAAAAATAAAATCAGAGACGCTGCGCATTGATAAAGTGGACATGCGTACCCGATAAAACACTTCAGTGGAGAACGTATCCGTGAGTGTGACTGACAGAGTGTCTCCGTAGAGGTTGGACCAGAGGTCTAGAGCTGTCCCAGCAGCGTCTTTGTAATCTCCCAGCGCCGCAATCTAAGTATAATTCCTGATCAGAGGAGATCTTATCATCAAGAAAGTGGAACTTGCGCCCATGAACCACTCGCTAAAATTCACAAGTCAGAAGTCAGAATGAACACAAAAAGAACAGCTACATACTGAGCGATCGTGCCTATCACATTGAGGTTGTATCGCATTGCGAAGTAGACCTGCGCATCTGCGTCAAAAAAAACCCAGAAGGAGACCACCGATATGAAGAATAGCATACATTACTAGTTCCAAAAAAGCCCTGCTTCCACTCATGCGCATCCCTCGCCTTGATAAGGCCTCTCACCACTAAATCCTGCGTGACGAACGACCGCCTGCGCCGCGTCCCGAATTCGCTGAACGTACATCGTGCGTCTAAAAGGGATGTAGCTTTATGCGTGGCTTGTTCTGACCCGTGCACGTACTCAGTACCACGAAAGAATGAAAAATGAACAAGGGGATCTGACTCACCTTCCTGGCCGGTATAATCCCAATCTTGTTCTGCATACCGGAAATACATCTCACACAGACACGCCATGAGCGGGACCTCCCATAAAACGGTCTCCAGCCACGGACCGTTCACTTCGATCTTGACGTTGCCCATATCGGGGTCATCGGAAGACGGGAGGAAGGTGGCGGAGATCTACGGGGGCGTGTCAATGAAGTGCAAGGAAGGAGCGTGACGGGCATGTAATCACTTGTTCAGGTTTAAACCTGTAAGACTGGAGATAATCGAGGTACGCAGGCTTGAAAAACTTGCATTTATCTTGGAGCCATGCGCGTTCGTCTTGTGTTAGTTGTACATCGGCGAAACCTGCATGTATTAAGTCAGCACACAAAATTGAATAGTCAGAGAAACAAACCGTTCAGCGCTTCGCGAAATTTCTGTATGCATGCTCTGGAGAACTGACGGTGCTTGTCGCGGTGCGTGAATCGATAGACGACTTGCGTAGTGGGGTAGCATTCGAAGATAGCCTGTTGCATCGTGAACTGCACAACTGCATCAGAAGAGGTGACCTTGATGGCGCTACTGCAATACATGCCTTGTACAAGTCAGTATCAAGGATCGATACGACCTTGAATTCAGACTGGACACTAGCGCTCGTCATGATGATGATAGGTAGAGTAAGAGAACTTGGGGTTGCTTAATTACCGGCACCGATTACCGATCGTACAAAACGGTTTAACCGAAGCCGCTAGCTACAGTTGGCATCAATCCTATGTCTCAGTCTCCTTCGCTACAACCATTCCGGGCCCGGCCTCAAGTTTATCCACCAAATCACCCGTCCGTTCCCTGAGCGCATCCCTCATCTCACTCCACAACACCTTGCCCGCATCACAAGCAACTCTAAACACCTCCTCAAAGCGATCCATATGCAACCTGGTCTCCATCTGGACGAGCGTGACGCGTCCGGTACGAGGCATCACGCCCACCACGACGCTAGGGACGTCGTTTTCTTCGACTGTGGTTAGATCGAGCAAGGGTTGGGTGCCGTACACGCCACCGCTGATAGCGCAGACAAAGTCGAAGAGGGGGATACCTGCTGTTGCTAGAGCGAGGGTGGAGGCATTTATGCAAGCGGGGAGGAGGCCGCCATCGAGCTGAAGGACATGTACGAAGATGTCGATTGTGCTGCGTGGATAGAGATGGGTTTGGACGACTGGTTCGAACGTGCTTTTGATTGATGCTGCGAGTTCAAGGAGACGCCTGAGTGGTATTAACAATATGCGTAATAAAGTGGGTGTCAATGACATTTACTTGTCAGATCTGCCTCTTCTTCTTCGTTCACCGACGCCAAAAGGGGCGAGTTGAACTTCAACGTTTAGTGTTGCGCGATCGTGGAATGTTTCGCGTCTTGTTCCTTGTTTTGGTTCGTGTGGACCGAGTACTGAGACGCGTACTTGAGTGAGGCCGTGTGAGTAGGTGACGCTGCCGTCTGCTGTTCCTTGTGGCGCAAAATTGATGGCTAGTGTCCGTAGTTCATAAGGTCTACGACCGTCGCTGCGAAGAAGACCAGCATTAAGTAGTTCGATGCGGGATGACTGGATGTGAATATGTGGAAGACGGTTATGTTGGGAATATTGAGTAAAGTGGGCGCACCATGGTTGGTCAATATAAATGTCAAGAGCTTGTTTTCAAAAGTCTCACGCAAAAATTGTACATTATACATGATTCTTTTGATCTCGACGCAAGCGTGCCTTAAGCTTGTGTTTTTGCCTGTTTTGAAGCAATCGATCTGTGAGGAAGCGAGGAATATTAGTCATCGCGGGTGAAGTAAGATCTGGCTGGCAAAACTCCCGAGCTCTCCGTCAAGTTAGTAGTACTAGCTCTAATTGTATCTGTTGCATTACACCGTGAGTACTACCGTCAGCAGTGCGCCGTATTGATGCTTTTCGCGTGGAAGGGATGAATTGCATAGCGTATGCATTACCACGCAGTACTACAAAGGAGGCGATGCATCACAGGTGCGCTTCAGTTACAGCAATCAATGCAACCTGTGAGCGCTTGCGCCGGAGCTGTCCTCTTCGTAAGACGTCTGACTTAAGGATTATGTTGTCTGTAATACAAGACAATGTATGATACGATACAGGTGTGTTGTCAGAGTAAGAAAGAAAAATGACCCGTTCTTCGCAGCTATAATATCTCCATCATTCTGATATCCATCATGTCGTAAACAAATGCCGTGTCCTTAACTTGCGCGATGATATTGTTATCCGAAGCGATTCTCTTATACTCCCCACCCCACTGCTGCGCTAGCAAAAGTCCGCCAAAAGGCTGTCCGAGGCGAACGATCAACCTCAACTCTCGCATGGTGGACTCGTTGTATCCAGGGGACCCAGGCTCGGGCCAATCTTCTACGCTCTGCGTCTCGTCTGCGAAGTTAATCAGCCCGAGATCATGCCTATTCCACGGACGGACGAGCAGGAATGTCCGCCGAGTACGCCTTGCAGGCGAGAATTGAACAAGCTTGTCTTCCGTTATGACCAGCAGGTCTTGTAGCCCGTCTGCCTTGACGTCATAATTGAAACATGTATCCCCGTCTTGGCCAGGCCTCCGCCTGATTCTGTGAGAGGAAATGCGATGCAAGGCAATTGCAGTCTGGCATTTGCAAAACGAGGAACGCTGAGCTTCTCAAGGAGGGTATACAGTTTCGAGGCCGATTCCACAGCGAAAATATTATTTCGTAATGAGGAGACCGAATTCTGCATGTCGCGTTCAGATAGAGATGGCAGTGCACATGACAGAGCCTTGTACGAGAAAATGTCGGCTGGCAGGCAACTGTTGAAGTTGGACGATTGTCCCACCCAGTCCAGGGCCGTGATGTCGCCCGAATGGGCTATGATCTCCTGTAAAAGTCGTCCGAGCGCGTTCTGTCTTTTTTCTCCGTAAATTACAGGGAGGTGGACACCGAAGATCCCAAACAGCGAATACGCGATGTCTTCCTGCAAAGTGGTGACACGAGTTGACGCCCATCGGAGTTTCTCCCGGGCATCTATCATCCCTGGCCGGAAGTCGACGAGCGCCCGCGCACTTATGCCAGTCGAACGCTCCAACTCTTGCGTGATAGCGAGAGAATGTTTGTGGTTGCGTGAGCGGTCGTCAAGATATAGGGTCCAATCTGCTTGGTAGAAGAGAACAACTTTGGAGCGAGGAACTCCTGAACTGTCCATCCTCGCGTGTTCCAAATGCTGCTTGCGAGCGCGCCAGACTCTGATGAAGGAGGCACGTCCGATAGGTAGACAATGGTGAGCGCTGAGTGATGATATCAGACGAACATAGAGTTCACTGACTGCTGGACCTCTACATTGTTGTTCTGGTTGATGCAGCATGTATCGCTCCACGCCCAACGATGCCCCGCATCACGAGCAACTTCGCAGAACTTCTGCAACTTCACCACGGTTCCAACCGCATCCAAGTCATATATGTCCCTGCCCTGAATGTCGTGCAGTAGCGGTTCCTTCCTTTCCCACCTATGGGACAACATGACCCAACTGAAGTACTTTGCAACAGCTTCTTTGATGGGCTCCATTTGGAGGGGCACATGTATAACCAATGTGTGCAGGAGCTCTTTGTGCTCTGTACTCTCCATGAATGCGTTGATCTGCGCATCTCGATCGCACAAACGTCCGGTAGAGGTGTTGATTAGACGAAGGGGGGCGTTTTCCAGTTGGGCGTGAATGGCTTGTCGAATAGCATCTTCTACTTCAGATGGACTGGCATATTGCTGGCGTAGCTCTGCAAAAATGTAAGTCGTCTTCAAGTCGACGCTTGAGCTGTCTGAGGCTTACGTCGTATTTGTGGGTCGGGTGCATCATCCAACTTGGAAAGCATGATTGTGAAGGCCTTGAATGCATCTTCATAGCGTTGTGATCCATGAAGCGCTGCATGCTTCAACTCGTACCCGAGATAAGACGAAGGGTTGAGCTCGATAACCTACGAACATCATCGCAAATGGTTTAACAAGGACGAATACCGTCCGCACCTTTTCCGCATCCGAAAGAGCCTCTGCATAAAGCTTTTGGCCTAACTTCACCTTACTGCGATGCGCAAAATATGAAGAGCCCGTTCCGAATGCTGCAGAAAGTATGTTCTCGATCGACCATAGATGAACATTCCCATCATCGTCTCCACTCACGAGCAGTTCTCCACTGGGAGAAATTGCAACGCAGAAAACACGTGCAGTGTGTTTGAGTGGTTGTGCTATCTGTTTGTGTGACTTTATGTCCCACAGGCGCACAGTATAGTCGTCCGAGGCGGTTGCATTGAAGAAGCCATCAGAAGAGATGGCAAGTGACCTAATGGAGGAAGTGTGACCAGTGCAAGGTTGACCGATCTGTGACCCATTTGAGGAGTCCCAAAACTTGATTGTTTCGTCATTCGATGCAGAGACAAGCTGCTGGCCGTCAGACGACCACACAACTTGAATGCTGTTATAAACCCAATCGTTGTCATGAGCTTTGATGTCGAACTGAACCTCTGCGCTATCGGTGCTCCAAATCCGAATATTGCGATATAATCCGTATGCTAATCTTAGCCCGTCCGGGCTGAAGGCCACACACGACACCGAACTCCAACACTCGAGGGTTGAGAGGACCGCGCCGGTCTCCGCATCCCATATGATAACTGTTTCATCCCATGACCCGCTTGCAAGTCTCTTGCCATCGGGGAGAAACACACCGAGGACACCCGGCGCATATGCTTCTCCAGCGGTTTGGAATAGCATCTGCTTGCTCTGGACATTCCAGATGATGATGGCTCCATCATCTCCACCACTCGCAATTCGTCTATCGTCTGGAGATACGGTAACTGACGTCACGACGTCACTATGTCCCTCGAATGGCCCTCCCACACATGCTCTTTTCTCCACGTTCCAGATTCGCAGGGTTCTATCCTTCGAAGCAGTGACGATCCATCGACCGTCTTTGAAGAATGCGACTGCCCGCACTGTCTTTGTGTGCAACCGTATCGTGTGCGTTGGCACCGGTTGGGTTGTCTGCGCCGGCGTCGAGCGCCTTCTCACAATAAGAGACGCTTCTTTTGATCCATCGCCGCGGCGAAATCTCGACATATCCCTGAACAGGGAAATGGACGGTCAGTAGCGTTTGAAGTTGATGAGGAGCGTACGTTGTGGTTCAGTCGTCGATCTTATGTGTCATGAGTAGAGCTGAATTTCTGCCCACAACCCAGTTGATGTGGGCTCTTTATATATCGTTTGCTCCACACCACGTTGCTCCAGCGTGCATCTCATCGTGCTCCTTATCCGAATCAGCATCTGTCTATAAACGCCTGTCATATTAATTCCTTCATTCTGTCCGGGCTTCAGCACGGCATTGATTATTCCTCTATATTATTCCGAAGAATTATAATGGAAGAATTACGCTTGATGGATACCCCGAAATTTCATTTCCTATCAGGTGATACCACTCCGTCCTTCATACATATCACTCCTGCCAGACGCAATCACTATCGTGACTTCACTCCAGGTACATCTCACAATGGATATCTGACATCACAACATATCAAAGGCTGTCTTTATAGACATGATCATCACCGGTGCGGGGAACTCATTTCACAATGTTCTTTCTTTCACTGGCTCCGGTGCTACAGTGCTGAAAATCGGGTATCAGTTTTTTCACCCATCTGACCTAAGTGAGAGATCAGGGCTGCTAACTGCTAACTGTAGGAGTAGATTTACAACTTACAAGAGACATAAGAACAATCCTTGGTGTGCTTCTTTGATGCATATGATTTAATGCTACAGTGATTCTCATGCACGACTGCCAGGATGCTTTGTCGTTGAGCTTTGAACGACCTGACAAGGCGATGCCATCGTCAATCCAAATTGGCATTCACAAACGTACCCATCGCTCATAACTGCTGGTTCCTGGATCATCCCGTGTTCTGCAAGAAAGACAGAAAGACAATTAATGACAAGACAAAACTGAGAATCACAACAGTCAAGCTCAAGGAGCCTGTTTCCAAAAGTCTTGCGAAAAGATTGTACATTTGTTACCTTATCTGACATACTACGTATTTATTCTTTTGACCTCGATGCGTCTGAAGCATGCAAGCCACTTCTGGCCAGCATTGCGTTCGACCTTTTTCCCTTCTTCCGTTGAACTATACACTGCATCCAAGATGGGACCTTTTCCTTCATTCCTTAGTTCTTGTTCCTCAACAAATTGAAAGAGTGGATGAGCATCTAGATGAGCGCGCATCCACTGTGCAAGATCCTCGACATCGGTGATGGTGTAGACGATTCCACCTGGTGCGAGGACGTACGCGTATTCTGCAAGAAGGGTGGGTGATATGATGCGTGCCTTGTGTTTGCGTATTTTGAAGTGGGGATCGGGGAAGAGGAAGAAGAGAGCAGTGAGGGAAGCTTTTTGAAAGAAGTTTGGGAGGAATTTCATGGCGTTAGCGCGGATGACTGACACATTTTGATAATTGTCTGAGGTTGCGCGGAGGGCGGTGATACGATCTTGAACATACTGTGTTACTTGAACACGAATTTCAAGACCTGCGGATATAAGAAAGGGGTTTACATAAGACTGACTGACTGACTGACTGACCGATGATGAGAGCGTCAGGGAATTGAGGTGCTAGTGTGATTAACAGACCACCAAATCCACATCCAATATCTGCAAAGGATGGTCTCTGGTTTACAAAGGCTGGATAATGAGTTGACCAATCGATTGAATCAGGTGATGATGGATACACGAGTGAATGGTCAGAGAATGGATTCGCATGCGCTCGTTGTCTGTAATGTTTTTTCTGTTCAAAATTTAGTCTTTTATGTATTAGATCTAACTGGACTGACCTGTGGGAGCACTGAAGTTGCGTTGCTCATCGTTGCCGCCACCGCCGCTGCCGCCGTCGGCGCCGTTCTCTTTCGCTTTGGCATTTTCCTCGGTCACGGTTCGGTTCTCGCCCGCGTTGCTCCCGCGTCGACCCACTGTTGACATTTTTCCCGTGGTCCGATGTTTTCCGATATTCTCCCTCTTAAATTTCAATTTCAATTTCACCCCGGCTTTCAATTTCTTCTCTTCACTCTCCATCATGGTTGCTGCTACTGCTCTCCGTAATGTCTTCAATGTCGTAGGTCAACTTTAACCCTGTAAAAGCTAACACTAATCCTTCTTCCTAGTCACGCTCTCCACTGCTTGCACGTACCTCAATTCGATTCTCTTCAACAACAGCTTCAAGACACCTTACTCTAAAAGAACGTCTTGCCGAGCTCATCCCTACAGAAATAGAAAAGGTTTGTGTTCTATTATTTCACCCTCGTGACGCTAATTCCTTCCCAGGTAAAAGCAATACGAGCAGAGCATGGTAAAAAGGCTTTCGGTCCCGTAACAGTCGACCAACTCTATGGTGGTATGCGTGGTCTCCCAGCTCTCATCTGGGATGGCTCCGTACTCGACCCAGGTCTGTCATCTTGTCATCTTGTCTTTCTCATATTTCCCATCTCACGCCTGTCTAGAGGATGGTATCCGTTTCCGTGGAAAGTCCATCGACGAGTGCAAGAGTCTTCTACCTGCAGCACCAGGTGGCTCGGAACCCCTTCCAGAAGGTCTCTTCTGGCTTCTCCTCACTGGTGAAATTCCATCCAAGGAACAGGTTGCAGAGCTTAGCCGTGACTGGGCTGCTCGCGCTGAGATACCTGATTTCGTAAAGGAGATTATCGACCGCTGCCCTCCCACCCTTCATCCCATGAGCCAGTTCTCCATGGCAGTCACCGCGCTCAACCATGACTCTGCCTTTGCCAAGGCATACCAAGATGGCGTCTCTAAGAAGGAATACTGGAATTACACATTTGAGGACTCCATGGATCTGTCAGTATTCATCCTCCATTCAGTCAACCAATCCTCATTTCCCCCTTAGCATTGCCAAACTCCCCAACATTGCAGGTCGCATATACCGCAACGTATTTGGTGATGGAAAACTCCCTGCCATCGACAACAGCAAAGACTACTCCGCTAACCTCGCAACCCTTCTCGGCTTCGGTGACAACGAGGCTTTCGTCGAGCTCCTTCGTCTCTACATCACCATCCACACGTACGTCTTCATTTATACTAATCAACACAAACTAACACCACCCAAGCGACCACGAAGGCGGCAACGTTTCCGCTCACACCGGTAAACTCGTCGGCTCCGCCCTCTCCGACCCCTTCCTCGCATTCGGCGCCTCCCTCAACGGTCTCGCAGGCCCCCTCCACGGCCTTGCCAACCAAGAAGTCCTCCTCTGGCTCCGCAAAATGCAATCTCAAATCGGTGAAAATGCCACGGACGATGCCGTCAAATCTTATGTCTGGTCCACCCTCAAGGGTGGCCAAGTCGTCCCCGGCTACGGTCACGCCGTCCTCCGCAAGACTGATCCCCGCTACACCGCCCAGCGCGAGTTCGCCCTCAAGAACCTTCCCAATGACCCTCTCTTCAAACTCGTTGGTCAGATTTATGACATCGTCCCTAGTATTTTGTTGGAGGCGGGTAAGGCAAAGAACCCGTGGCCGAATGTGGACGCCCATTCCGGTGTACTGCTGACCCATTATGGGCTCCATCAAATGCAGTTCTATACCGTGCTGTTTGGTGTTTCCCGTGCGTTTGGGGTGGCTGCTCAGTTGATCTGGGATCGTGCCCTTGGTGCTCGTGAGTGTCGATTTATCTAATCTGGACTGATGGGATACTGAAAGTATGTTATAGCTTTGGAACGTCCGAAATCGTACTCGAGTGAAGCTATCCAGAAAATGTTCAAGGACAGGCAGTGATGGATTCTTGCTTGTTTCGGCTGTTGTTTTCGCATATCATTATGGCTACATGATTCATAGACTATCTTAAATCCATGAGCTATTTTTCTAGGGAATGCATAGACTTGACTTTACCTGTTCCTCAAGCCCAAGTATGACCGGGCAGTTCGCAGGAGACATGGACGGTGTGTAAGATCTAGGCGGAGGTCGTCTACAGCTACCATTTTTCCAATCTGGATCTAATTTCGATCTCAGTCCAATATTTGCATCACTGAGCCTTAGGCAGGGGCCGCAGGGCAGTATATTTCGGCTTTTCAGGCTAATGTCTCATCCCAACATCACAGCACCGAAAACGCAGTAAAAAAGCCAATCAATGCTTGTGGTATGCGACCCTCATCTGACCGCCTTCATCGAGCGCTACGTATGGAGAAAGACCTTTCTGCTATCTTTGAACGACCTGTGTGTTATAAGAACACCATCACCCGCTCAGCGCTGCTCCATTTGTGATTCTATGATTCAAGGCAGAGGTGCGCTAGCTGTATCACTTTATCTTTGGACAGGTTTATCTACGGCAGCGATGTACATAAAGGTACGTTTCCCACTGCCAATGAAACACAGCTTGTCATACCAGTTTCCGTCGCGCATCTCTTGCCTACCTAGGGTCAAACTAAATTCCTCCAGGTGAACCTCGCAACTCATCATTATGATTTCTCCAGGTGGGTATCATGTCTCTACGATGTTTTCCGCCATTTTTTATCACGTATTCAAGTCATCCATGAAGGGCTTAAAGCACAACTCACTGATGCTCCCAAGACCCTCCGTCAGGTCTCAAATCATGGTTTGGTCTTTGTTGGAATTATCGGAGGAGCCGCTCTTGTAGTTTGTGCTTTTTGGCTATCGGTCATCCGCACATGCAAACTCAAAACAAACATCGCATCCTCTGAATCCGCCCCCCTCCTAAATCCAGATCAGCCACAGGCTCATAGTCAGGTGAGCATGCCCACTTACTCGGCACAACGCGATTGAAGAGCACGAACAGAGGGATCACACCGTCACGTCCACGCTCCTATGTCCCGTCTGTGCAAATCTAGATTTTCACAAGATCTTCCTCGATGGTATCCCACCAAAGGAGGAGATCCCGCTTGGTTCGCTCTCGTCCATCTTGGAGAAATCCTACCAATGCAATTTCTGCCGCCTCATATCCTTTCATGTCCGTCGAACATGGAAGTTGGATGAGGTTCCTCACGTCGATCTCTCGGGGCTTGGGCTCGGGGTGTACTCGAAGAATTGTGGGTGTATTCGGAAGCCCTTTTATCAGCCTGAATTCCGTTGCTACCGCTTGCATGTCATCAAGACGAAGGACGTAGGGGGCCTTTGGAAGAAACATCTAGCTTTAGGAGAAGGAAGTCCGTTAATCATTCACCTCTTGCAAGAAGATGCTTTCAAATTCGGGAGACCAGCCGACCTTCATGGCCGTAGGGTGAAGAACACCGTGGATATTGGTCTGGTGCGGAAGTGGATTAGCCTGTGCCAGCAGAACCATGGAGATAAATGTGGAAACGTTTGGAAAATGTACAGGAAGCTGCCGGGGTTTGTGAGGGTGGTGGACGTAGTTTCGATGGCCGTGGTTCCTGTGCCTTCTGGCTGGCGTTATCTCACCCTCAGTTATGTTTGGGGAGGCATCGGCGCAGAATATTGGACGACGAAAGGTAACATAGAGGAACGCTCCACGCCTGGCGGATTGAACGCGTTGAATCTACCCGAGACCATCACTGATTCGATTGTGTTCGTTCGACAACTCGGTGAACGTTACTTATGGATCGATGCTCTATGTATCATTCAAGACGATTTGCTTGACAAGTCCATTCAGCTACGTGCTATGGATTTGGTCTACGGCCTGTCTCACCTCACGATAGTCGCTGCTGGCGCCATGACGGCTCGAGACCCTCTCCCAGGATGCCGCCCACGAACTAGAACACTGCAACAGCACATCGAGGTCGTTCAAGGGCTTCATCTCTACGTGGCTCCTCCAAGACTTGGGGAGGCTCTCGCTCAATCCACGTGGAATACGCGTTGTTGGACATATCAAGAGAGTGCGCTCTCCTGCCGAAGGATATACTTCACTGGGCCACAGGTCTACTTTGAGTGCAAATGTGACATTTTCTGCGAAGACATCGTCGCCGAAAGCAAGTGTCTCCCACTCTCCCACAGCTTCCTCCAGTCGTCATTTGGAGAACCTTTCCCATACCTTCAGTCAGTTTCGAGTTACATGGGAGCTGTTGATAGGTATACACGACGCAATCTCACCGTGGAATCGGATGTCGTTGATGCTTTTACTGGAGTGACGAACGCTTTAGCGATGGCATTTGAGCTCGGTAACCCAGACAGAACCTTTCAATATGGAATGATGTTGCCAGACATGCATCTCGCACTTCTCTGGCAGCACGATCCACAAACACCTCGCGCCCGTCGTTTGCTCCCTGACGGAGGCAGCTCACCTTGGCCCTCTTGGACATGGGCTGCGTGGCGTGGCGGTGTTATCTACAGGGGAGTGGATGTATATTTGAGGACTCGGATGGGCAATTTGAGCAGTGCACCATCAGTGGATGAGACACTTGTTGATCCTTGGTACATCGTGGACGACAGTGGCGATACGGTGCAGCTTGCTGTTCACCAGGTATCCTGGGTCGTTTTGAGAGCAAATGAAGAAGAACATGCATATTCTGCTCCGCGAGGGATCTTAGACCCAACGGAACTGACGCTAGACATTCATCGACCGCTAGAATCAGGCACTCTCGTTTTCCGCACGACTTGCAGCCACTTTCGCATTTCACGGCGAGGTGGTGAAGAACCAAGTGCATATGCTCACGGTCTCTTCGATATTCTCTCCATTTCATCTTTTCCTCCCATTTGGGTTGGCACTGCCGTCCTGCCATTAGAACCTGTTCTGCCATCTTCTCTCGACTTCATCGTCCTTTCCCGCACCAGTTCGCGCAGCGTATATGACGAAGGGAACCTTATGGGTTATGATGGATGCTTGTTGCATGTGATGGCGGTAAGTCAAGATGAGGGCTTGATGGAACGTGTCGGCTTGGGCGTCATTCATGAAGCCGCCTGGGTTGTATCAAGGCCGGAGAAGCAGGTAGTGTTTCTCCGGTAATGGCGTACCTCGGTTGTTTATGTACCAAATTCACATCCTTGAGATTGTTGGGGAATTTGGTACGCAAGGTCATTCCACACGTATAGATCTGTTTGTTCATTTCTTCAATATGCTATTGAAGAAATCCGACTGCAACATATCGTTGATACAGATCATGGTAGTTTGAGCCGTGCGGAATTACAGTCTACCGAAGCCAGTAGTCACTATGGTCAGCCAATTGACTTTGGATAAACGCTCATCGACATCGATGTTAGCAGAGTTTCAACAACTGATAGCTGATCGATGGCACATAGTGCTGACAATAGGCCGGCATGCCAGTCAAGCGCAGTTTAGCTCCATGAAAAATGTGCTTTTTCCCGATAGAGTGCAACCATTTGATGAATGTCTGTCACATCGAGGTCGACGATGAAACAGTAAGTAGTCCCTATGGCATTTGGGCGCAGAACCGTCATTTTGTTAAAGCTCCCTAGAAGGATATGAATTGATACTCAGTGCTCACCAAGTTGTGTTACTTCTCTTATATCAACACCTGTTGAAATTACTGATGCTGTCGAGGACTATGTTAGTGTTCCAGTCTTTGTCACTGCGCGCCTTCCTGCTACAGAATGTGCCAAGAATGTGCAGTATTTCCAAGATGCGGACGTTCCAGGTGTAGCCTAATGAACGAAATATTCAATGAGCGCACACATTACAACTGCTTCCCTGTAGGGCTGCCCGAGCATCCGCTTGAACTTGGAGTTGTGGGGCCTATCTGATGCTTGTAGTTGTGCTGCACCAAGCTCGGGCGGCCAAACAAGTGAATTTGATGAGTGTAGGACTTCCAAATGAAAGGATCATGAACTTGTTGGCCCCATCGACATTGTCGTCTGGGCGGCCACTAATATGGAAGGAGACTGTCTTCGAGTTCTATTTTTGTCCGACTAGGGGAGATTAGGGCGGGACATGTGAACGCTGTACCGAAGAGTTTCCTTTTGCGCACTCGCAGTGCGCACACAATTCTTGATCGCTAACCACCATCATCCAAGCTAGCACACCTCTTACTTGACACAATTATTATCACTTCATGGCACTAGGCAGAATCGTGCATTATGCTGTAGACGCAGTGCTAGTTTCAACTGTCGTCGCCGGCATCCGGCGGTCGAGTGGATTCGCGTGAGTGTCTCAAGCCTCATGTCCCGCATTCAACATTAATGTGAACGACATCGGTTTCGCCCGGCTCATGTGCTCTTCAGCGTTGACACCAGTCTGATATCAGACCCAACCATGCGCTCAGTTGCTGATCGTTTCCTCGGCGTTGGCGAAACTATATTCGACATGGCCACAGCTACGTCTGTTAATAGTGATTATTTCAAGAAGGACTCGAGGAGATAGTAGACGATGTCTTGTGTACGAGCGAAGAGGTGGTCATGAAGGTCTGGCAGTCATACACCTACTAGAGATGAACCTCTCATGTCTCAGCAGAATCAAATACTCAACGGACGCCAGCGTCTCGTTATTCAGAGTAAGAGATGATGTCAATACTATTCAAAGAGCTTCCAAGTGCATGTACTGAAGTACTTTGAGGTAGTGCCCGTGAATTTTAAGATATTGGCTTGTCGTAATCCCTTCCAAATGTCCGGGAACATGGAGTGGATTTCGTGTCGGACGTTTCTGGTCTTGAGTTGACGGAGGCTGCATGCTACACTCGCAAAAGGATTCTCAACTGGATTGAATCAAAGTTGTCTCTGAAATCCGTGCTGATCAGTTCGTAAGTATCTTATAGTCACGGTGAGAGTGCACTTTTGGAATCATCGAGCTCTTATAAATCGCGTACACACTTACAGCGACTCCCGTGTGTATGTATGAGATAGTTTGTTTAGGCCACTTAGAAAGCATGAGGTATCGTTCATTCTTTGTACGGCAAATTCGTTGTCGGAGGAATAAGCATGCGACGTTGTGGTTGAATTATTAATGGGGCTCAGTTGCCGCCAATCTGTTGTCCTCCTGCCGCTGGGCAACTTGGACCACAGCTTAGAGCGAACTTGGTTGAGATCTACTGCTTCTCTGACAAATGACAGAGGCCCAGGTCATGGCGCGCGAGGCGCGGCAGAATAGACATGAACTGTAGTGCCTGAAGAGGGTCTCTGATATCATAGTGTTGGACATCACGTTCCATGACATAGATTTGCTACGTCACTCGTGAGCTTTTTCGGAAGTAGTGAGCAGAGGCAGCACGTACATTATTTGTCTTCCACACCATAGTAATTGCGCCAAGTGCGTCATCAGCGATAAGTCCGAAGACAGGCTGGTCTGTGATCCCGAGCTCGGAAAGGAAGGTGACCGCCGAAAGCAGGTAAGTGTTAGTCTAGTTCATGGAAGGCGGCCTGATGTTGAGATAGTGGAGTTATCCTAGACTCGTGACCAGTCTGAGTATACATCAATTTGAGGTGAGAATTTACAAATTGATGTATAGTCAGACTGATTACGAGTCTAGAGTTATCCCTTTCCTTGTACTCGGCCAACAGCCTCGGTGATAGGCACACAGTCGTCTTGTTCAAGACAGAGAGCCTTGGTGACCTCGATGGCTGACAACGTTTACCTGGTCGGATAAGTGCGACATAGCCTGAGAAGCTGAGACCAAAGAGGAACAGTACTAGTAGGTCTCTTGCCACCGTAGCGAGGAAGCTCGGCAAGTACATTTAACCCTGCGGCTGTTGAGTGAATCGAGATCCCAAAATCCTTGCAGTGTATGATCCCGGTGCAGGTGCTTCACGGAGAGCGCGTGGCTCTAAGGACTCGGACGCACTGACAAGACACTCGTTACTATAAGTTGGCCTACGGTCTGAGTCGGGACAGTAGAGCGGCGACAACAAGGAAGCAATGATAGCGTGCACCAGTGGTTCAGGCCAGTCTGTACGCTGGGTCACATAGTATACAACCTCGCCGAAACCCACTGTTATATAATTACAAGTTGGTGGTTAGATTACTGGCTGGTACAGGTTAGTACTTGTAATAGATTCAGTATGTATGACTTTACCTTGCTCCGTTGCCCGTGGTGTTATTTCCTTCTTCATTGCTTATAGCGTGATTTGATGTCGACTTCAGACTGAGAAAATGAACGACGGTAGGCGCTCAGACATTTAACAGCCTAGTTTGGGATGACTTTGCAAGGGGAAGTCTTAACATGATAACCTGACCTTGCGGAGTCAACGCACTCATGGACATTGAGATTTATCATGATACATTCCAGCCCAACCAAGCACATTCATTACAACACGTTTCAGTACTCTACATGCTCCTCCTCCACTAACTATGGACCTCACTTACGAATATCTTGATAAATCAAAGTGTTCCCTGCGAAAAACTAGCGTACGTATGTGAACTCATCTACTTTGTTGGTAAGGAGCGGCGTGTTGGTATCCGGAATATTGGGGCACGGATTGATGGTTCGTACCATGCATCTGAGAGAAGGGAACTGAGGGGCTTGAAGAGGATCCAGGATAGTAGGGTTGCTGTTGTGAGGTGTATGAAGAAGGCGGGACAACCGCATTCATGCTGTAAGACGCATCGTTCCGAGAATAGCTGGAGGGTTGCCACCGGTGTTGGGGCTGCACCTGGATGTGGGGGGATGGATGGGTCTTAAAATGAGTTAGAAATATGGTTTTTGGAACTGAATATATTCAAGTCACCTGGAAGGACCCGGGGTATTGACTCACTCCAGTGACTGGAGATGTAGGCTGCGGATAACGAGTCTGCTGGGTTATGGGAACAGGCTCTTGAATGGAGTAAGATGGACGTGATGTCGAAAATCCTCCTTGCTGGGGCTGATAGTGAGCAAAAGTGACGCCAGGAGTACGGGGAGCTTGAGTATAAGACTGAGAAGGCATGCCAGATGACCTTATGTCAGATTGGTGTTCGTAGCTGTATCTCCCACTTGTCGCGCCAGCAGTGTAGTAGCTTCCGTTGGGATAGCGGTCATGGGAGTAACTCTGCTGGTTGCCATAGTAGGGCTGCGTTCCGACTGAACCGTACACCGCTTTCAGATCGGTTGGCGTTGGCAATTGGCTATTGCTAAACGAAGAAGCCCTAGAACCCGACAAGTGACATCTTCTGCAGATGAAGTCCTCGGCATCCCAGTTACGCTTCGGGCGACCTGCAGTGACGTCTCGTTGGTCATGGCACCCAATATGCTGCCACTTCAAACATCGACCACAGCACATGATGGGAACACCGTCATCCTACAATTATCATAAAATGTGAGGCGCCAAGAATACGAGATGAAAAAGAGACAAACCCGGTTGATCCCTTGTCTACCGCAGACCTCGCAATCCAGCTCCCAGTCTTCGGCTGGTGTCCGCGATCCACTGCTAGCAGCGCCTGATCCATTCACGGGAACAGGAACAGACAATGTTGGAAACTTGCCCATCTGACCATGCGGTATGGCAGACGAGGAAGGTTCTTGGCTCACGACATTGATAGGCACGTTGGCGCTAGCGAGGCGTTTAGAATACGCAGGGTATGCACAAAGTACTCATACCTGGTGTCAGCTTCAAGCTCTCCAGCTTGCTTGGCTTCTCGCTCCTTCCTGCGTTGCTCTCTAGCATTCTCCCTCTTAATCCTGTCCGCTTCCTCTTTCTGTCGACGCGTTTCAGCCCTCCGAGCTCGACTCATCTTCTCATCTTCCTCTGCGCGCTTCTTAGCAGCAAGTAATTCTTGCTCCTTCTCACTTTCCTTGATAGCAATACGAGATGAGCGCTTGCGATGTACGACCGCTTCTTCTTTGCGCTTCTTCTTCTCCACCTCCTAAAATTACATTAGCATCGATGCTTCCCAAGGTTAAATGGAGCGGGATACATACCCTCAGCTCGGCAGTTATTACCGGGACTATGGTTTGCGTCAATACCTTATACAGCGACTTCTCAGCATAGTGGGTAGCTTTCTCAAATTGCTCGGGGAAGTGCTCCCACTCTTCGAGAGTGATGCAGATCTGTTCACGATGAAGGGGGGATTTAACTAATCGCTCATAAATAACTCACCGTCTCCCATTCAATAAAACCTTCGGGAAGAGATGGAAGCTCGTTGTCTTCTTCATCAATATCAATCTTGCCGTTTGGTTTATCGGGAACCGGTACGGATTCCGCTTCAGATTCTTCATCTTTAACGTCTGGTTCTTCATCCTCGTCTGCATCGGCTTCTTCTTGGGCGTCCCCTTCATTTGTATCGTCGTCTTCGCTAAGCTCCGTGAGATCGCTGACCGAGTCATCATCGCTCTCAAGCCCCGTTTTCAGCCTCGCCTTAGCTTTGGGTGGCATCTTCTCCTCTTCCTCCGTTCCATCATGTACGCTAGGAGAAAGCCATTCGTCTGGCACCTCTTGCCACTCGTCGTCTGCCAAGTTTCCGCGCAGCCGCGCACTCACGCGAATCCCGGAAGGCCGGCGTGGAGTCAAAGGTCTGGCACTAGTAGACTTGCTCCGAGCCATCTGGCGCTGGAATTCAGCGAGATCCTTCGCCTGAGCATCAAGCTTCTGATTCGCACGTGATTTAGCGGCGCGAGCACCGCGCGAACCGGACGGGCTCGAGTTTTGGGCCTGTGCTTGATTGCGCCGACGGGACGCTCTGGCAGGTGTCGTGGGTGGAGGTGTGGGCTCTGGTTCTGGGTCGACTCGCTGGCGTTTGTTGAAAGACTTTTTGCCACTGGATTTCGATGCGTTGAGGTTTGTGTGCCGCTTGCGTTTGAGTGTCTGACGTGGAGGTTCACGTTGAATCCACAAACGGTCGGCTAAACCTAGGTTAAGGCTAGGCAACGAGATGAAAAAATGGCACACACCACCTATGAGCCAGTAGGCATTACTCTTGGCGTCATATCCTATTGGCTCTATATGCTATAAAGACTAGTTAGTAAGTTAGAGAATGGAGTAGGCATGGTATTACCCATTCGGCATTCTCGTCGTCGTCTTTCATCTGAGTACGTAGACGATTAGGGTTATGGAATTGCCATTCCATAAGAGTGTGTAAGGACTCCAGTTTCTTCACTGTAGGAAGGTCGAGCCAATCAATCTGCTGCTGTAGCTGCTCGGAGTCCTGTAAGGCCTCTGAGGAAGACCCAGCGTCTTCATCCTTCGATTCATCGATCTTAGTTTCCTCTGACTTGACCTCGACCGCATCTGCTGAATCGTCTGGGACAGCGTCGCCGTCAGCAGACGCTCCGTCTTCGTGCACCATGCTTTTGATTGCCTGCTTTTGGGCCAACTGTTCTCCAGTTTCAGATGGGTATGGGGGAACTGTGGATGCGCGCGAGGACTCCGCGACATTGGTGTATATTTGCTGAATTGGTCCTATGGGATTTACATCTGGGTCCCGTCTCATATATTGCTTTCGTAAAGCAGTTTGCCAGTTATCAGCGCTGATGAATCGACATTTGTCAGATAAAAGGATTTAGACCACAGCACACGATGGAGGGAAGCTTACGATATTTTTCTGTCCTGCGTTAACGTGACGAGCAATCTTGTCATGATGCGAGACAGAACGCGGTTGGTAGAGTATGCGAGGTCATTTTCAATATCCTGTGATAGTTTGAAAGATAAGATGGTGTTCCAGAGGCAGGCAGAATCGGTACTCACGATCAAGGTCACGTCATTCACGGCAAAGAGAGTATTAAATGTGAAGAAGAACTGGCTGAAAGCAGCCCATTTCCAGTGTCGCCTGAGTTGAAGGATATTGGGATCTGCATCGGAGGCAGGAAGTTGAAAAGAGACTGAAGGTGCTTGTGGAGTGACAGAGGATGTAAGACGAGCAGAAGTGCGGCGAGGCATGCGCGCAGCTGAGTTAGGGCTTTATAAAAAGGTCGGAGATCCTTCGGCAGTTCAGGCGATGTTCCAGTGCACAACCTGTCCGGCGATTATTGGAAGGACGCTTAGAACCAAGTTTAGGCTGAAATTAGTTGTTGGTGATTTCCGTCGCCGTTACTGACGATGAGCACGACGTTTAGCAGAACAACGCAGCCTGAGGAGTCCAAGTTGGACGAATAATAGTAAACTTGAGTTCTCAACTTGGACGAATCAACGAATCGGAAACCCCCTGGGAACTTTACTTCTGATAATAATATTTGGACACAGATTTATAGGAAAATAATAATAATGACTAAGGCATATGCTGCTTTGCTTTTTTCTTTACCCTCGCCTTTGTAGTCTTGGACAGTCGTCGTATTTGTGGTGTCTGGTATCTGTAAGCTTGTCAGGTCGGACAAAAATCTGCGCATGACCGTTACTCACGTCATGTCATGCATTCCTGCAAGAGCCTTCCTGCACAGCGTGACTTTCATATAGGGCGCAAGCGTGAGCTTAGGGCTATCTTTTCATCAGCCCGAGCGTCATCATCTATACGCAAAATACGCACTGTTTTTTACCTTCCAAAGCTCTTGCTATGGTACTCGCTCGATCTTCCCCTTCTGCAGCGATCTCGCCACGTTGCTCCCATTGTAGTGCATTGTACTGATGCAGCCCTGTCAGCTGTCCTGCCGACACATCCAAGGTTTTCAAATATTCACGCTTCAGGATCTCCACGACTGAAATCAACCGAGGGATGGTAGATTGTGCAACATCGGCCGGGGAAGTGTGCAGCGTCAATGGCTTGTCAGGATTTTCCTGAACCCATGTTCTGTCAGATGAACGGTCAACGAAAGAGCCACAGAACCAACCTGGAAAAAGTCCAATCCGTGCTTGACCCAGCATCTGATTTTGCCCTGCCTCGTTATTCGTATCGAGTCCGATGGCGGGGCTGCAGGTTGCGGATCAGTCATGACCATCTCGCCGTTCATGACAACTAGAGGCGTGAGAATCTGCGTTCGTTGAATAATCATGAATCTAATTGTCCTACAAAGTACTGCACGAACGTTGTGTAAAGCGTATACCTCGTCCATCCGATTCGTTATAGTTTTATCTACATCTCAAACCGTTAACGTTCGCTGGACACTGAGTACTAAATAATCACGAACGTGTGTGACCTGATCCTGTTTTCAGTTGGGATACTTTCGAATTCGTGGTGCAGTGCTATCTTGCTTTCGCATGTCACACGTCGTTGTCTACTCAAGCAAATTCATTTACTCGAGTTTGGTATCGTCTTCTGTTTGAGTGCGGGTCGACTTGCGGTACCTTTCCAAATCTTTCTGCACCTCGAGTCCTCGACGCATTATCAACTAAGCCTCAGTGCAACATCGGCAAGATGGAGGTACACTGGTACAGCGGCTCATCCACTGAGTCACTCGTGCAAGCATGTTCAATTGTCGATCCCGAATGAATGTCTCATGGGTGCGTCTACCAGTGTTTGCATACATCCACTTCAACACTAGTACAAGTGCTAATATGTAAATGAGTGTCGGACACTGCAAGGTTTCATTAATGCATTTCTCACAGAGGCTTTCAAGTACCAATGCCTGGTGCTCGGCTGTCCGTGCTCAAGTACTAGGAGGTCGTGGAAGTCCTGCGGATGATACGGCAACTCCCCATCCTTGGCAAGAGTAAAACCATTCAAGCTCAAGTCCTTTTGCACTTTACAGTGAATGCAACGTCAGTTTAACCGATGCCAAGCTGAAAGCACGGGTCATCTAACTCACCCGTGCAACATGTACGTCAATCGTAGCCGGTAGATTTGCCAAGCCTAGGTGGGTGAGAGGTGACTCTGTGTTTACATCCACTTCAACACTCGTCGCCCGCAGTCAGACCATGTAGAAGGAAGGTCCGTCATAGTCCAGCCATCCCAAGATAAAGATTGTGTTTGCCAATGTCAATTATTACACCTGAGACGTGACAGTATTGCATAAAACCATAAAGAGCGTTGATGAGATGATGGTTTATTTGAAGTGTCTTGAAGGCGCGTTTGCATCGAATGCGTTGCTGGGAGACTAACACGGCTCTCGTCCTCACGAGGGGGGAGAGGAAAGTTGACAACAATCTGGGGGAACACAATCACCAACGAAAAAAAACTTGCACATGAGGTCCAGAGCGTGAACCAGTAACATAGAGTAAAATCCATTAGTTGTCGTGTGTACCGGGTGTGGTGTCCCATCAATAACAAAAGGCTCCTAGAGATCGTTCTGGGCCCTGTAGATCTCGTAATGTGTGCTATACACGCAGGATAATGAAATACAATAGAATAGACTCATCTGCAGAATTAACCGTGAGAGTACCAGACGTGGAGCGGGTTTTCTGTGCACAGAATTTATGTATAACGGGCGTTGGGTTGATGCCAAGAAGCAGCGCCACGCCAGCCTGTGGCAGTGTGACAAGAAAGGGTGAGAGCCAAGTGAGAGCTATCAAGAACCCCAGATAAGCTGCACCAGTCGGGTAACAATTGGATTATCAGAAGAATATAACTCAGGACACATAAGAATGACGACATAACTATAGAGTACTCTCCTCGTCAACTTCAAATCCTACTGAACATTCATCACCCTGTCTAGTAGGCCAGTGTGATATGTTGATGAGTATACTTAATGGAGCAAGAACAGCATATATTGCTGTGACGGAATTCAAGACACCGGACCAGACAACAAAAACACCGACGATGCCAGGGCGCACGAGGATGGTGCCAGTAGTCGATGTCGATGTGTTGTCACTTGTTCAGACTACAATGCGCGTATTTGGTAGAGAAAGGACCATTAGTAGGAAGGACATTCGGGATCGTGGCTCCAGTTGCTGTGTCACCACATGACAGACAAGCTACAGGCAGTGCAGCTGATGGCATCAGTATCTGAAACGTCGACGAGCAGAATATACTTGATCCAGTACAAGCACTGGATGCAGCGAACGAAATTAGATCCGTGCTGTAGCAACGCGAGATGAGCCAAGGATATATAAAGAGCCTACATAAATTGGGTTATGGACAAAAATCCAGCTCTACTACGACACACCAGATTGATGACGGCAGCACAGAGCACACTCGTCAACTTCAAACGTTACTGACCGTCCATCTTTCTGTCTAGCCACATGTCAGGATTGCTCAATGTAGGAAAACAAGCATATCTTACTGTGAAAAGGCGCTCGATGCCGGCACAGATAACCCAACCGGCGCTGACACAAACGATGCGAGTCCACACCATGGCAGTGACGGCAGTCGCGTTCTTCAAAGACAGTCGACGGATCGCCACATCTTCAGCGGATAAAACCCTGCGGATGTGGGACGTGGAGAAAAGAGCATTTGTAGGAGGACCATTCGAGGGACACAGTGACTTCGTGTTGTCAGTGGCTGTATCGCCAGACGAGAGAAGAATTGCGAGCGGTGGAGGAGATGGAGCCATCATCATCTGGGATGTCCAGAGTAAGAAAATGTTATTCAACACGCCGCGGGTGAAGCATACGAGCCGGGTATCCTCGGTGTGCTTCTCCCCCGATGGAAAAAGAATTGCAAGCGGGTCATGGGATAGCACAGTAATTATATGGGATGCGGAGACTGGCGCTGTCCTCTCAACCCCAGTGAAAATCGACAAGAATGAGGTAGATAGGTAGCAATAGACGTCTAAGTACAGAATGAGATAGATAGAAATCTAAGAAATTCGAGACGGTAAAACTCTAATTTTGTGCAAAATGCAAAGAACCTTTGCAAAGGTAAAAAAGCAAGCATGTCAAACTTTGTTTGCACACTTTGTAACGAACTTTTGACAAACTTTGCATATGCATGCAATATTGCACATGTACATGCATATTGTAGGTGCATAACTTCTTGCATTTGCACATATGTTAACTTTATCATATCCGAGTGACCGAGTCGGTGCAGTTGAACCACATGCATCTTCTCCTCCGCCCACCATGTCATTCATCCCCGCCGCGACCCCCGCTCAACACAATCACTCCCTTGTGTTTCTAGCTCGACTCGAAGCCTGATGCCATCAAGAAGCAACAGCCGAGTACCAAGCCGATGCGCGTGAGCCCCAAGATCACGGCGCGGTGAGTTCTATATATCATTTTCATAGCAAGATTAACTCTATCATTCTAGGAATCTTTGCGCCCTCGAGTGGCAATCGAACGGCAATCAAAAGGAACCAGCGAGTGTCTTCGTGACTTACTGGAATGGGTTGTCTACTGCCAACAAAGAGGTGCGTCATTTTTTTTCTTATGTTAACATCTATTTAATTCTGTCTACAATTGTTCTAGTTATACAAGCGCAAAGTATCTGTTCAGGTGAGTTCTGTTGCCTGCATTCTATCACATGTACTGACCAAGTGTCCTATAGGTGGCTTCCTCGGGACTGGTTCAAGTGGACGACAACCACGATGACTAGAGGGCATATGGCGGGATGGCGGACGAGGCGCGCAGCGAGCAGCGATACCCTACTCACCTAATGATAGCGATACCTATAGATAATGTCATTTGCTCTCATTAGATTTGTTTTTGGATCAAATCGAGTGATATTTCGTATGTAAATGTGTATCGGTAGGTCTAAACAGATCGAGAATCGTATCTAAACGTCTAAATTGTTTCTCGATGTCATTCTTTTTCCGTCTCGAAAAGTCTCATTTGTCTAAATACATCGAAATACATCGATAGATTTCATGGGCCTTTATTTTTTAGATATCTATATACGTATATCTACCCGATTCTTGTCGATTTTCACTGGGTCTCAACACTCAAGTGTCCGAGCTCGGTGGATTGTGTCGCCTTCAGCCCAGATGGGCTCAAATTAGCATGTGGAACTGTGAGGCTGTTGCAGTCAACAGCCGACACTAACAGACAACAGACACAGATACGTGGATGAGCGTATGGGATTGAGCGGTACAGTAAGAGATAAGATACGAACAAAGGGGCAGTCAGGTCTATATACTGTTCGGTGCAAACAACGAACAAACAAATGACGATGCACAAACAAGTGACGGTGTCCAATGGTAAGCCGCAGGCTTACACCCTTTCCCATCATCTTTTTGACCTCTCTTTCTCCCAAATATCCAAAGCTTCGCAGTCTTCAACCTCCCGCCTCGATAACCACTCATCGTCCTCTTTGCCGAAGCCTACCCATCTGACCAGATACTTCTTCCCGCGTCCCACCCTCCTCTCATCTACAATACGATTGATGAAGTTCTCGTGTTGGCCATCCTCTGTCACAACCGGGCCTGGCCGTGGGTGTTCGTGGGACGGGAAGAGGTTGGCGTCATTCATACGATAAGGGCGCAACTGACTGATGTGGAACGTAGGAAATATGTTGGGCGAATTCGGAAGATCCAGGGTATATGTTGAAGTCTCTGGGTGCGCGTCGAGTACGAGGTACGGTCTGTCATACCTAGGCATAAACTTTGCGACTCTCTTGTCTCCCTTTTGAATGTACTCGCGCCGGCGATGTTTGGTTGCTAACAGAACCCGATCTCCAGACTTGAACGTCATCGCGGGTGCACAATTCTTGTTGACTTGAGTTGCTTGTGAGGCCTTCGCCGCAAGCAAGTTATCTTGAGCCTCCATACATCAGGAAAAAACAAGGTGACTATATAGTACTATATAGCCAGGGTAGACTGTATAGCCAAATAGCTATCCCCCCTCTATATAGCATGTGAGGCAACTATGTAGTACTACGTAGTACTATATAGTGCTATGTAGAACCAGGTAGCGCTACTATGTACTACCATAGTTCCCTTAAGTTCTACTACAGGCAGCTACATAGCACTACATAGTTCATGTAGCGCTACTACTGCCAGCTTCAAGCAGCTATATAGTCACACATATCACATATTAGTAGTAGTAGTAGCACGTGGAATCGCGAAAACAATTGAATTTGAATGCCTAATAATGAACCAGCAAGCTATTTTACGACTTGCTAGCCTCCGCATCATCCTGTTCCTCAAGTTGGTACTCTCGGATGGCATCTTCGAATGCCGCGTCACTGATCCGGGATGCAGACGACAAGATAGTGAGGGTGTCAACACCTGCATGGACACTTCAAAGCATGAAAGTAAGAATATCATTTTGAAAAAGAACACTGTTCAATGCACCGAGCCACGTCGTGCAGATTGACACGAATTTTGTCGAGGAGTTTGTAAGGCGCCGTCCGCTCGTTGAAGCGCTGCAAGGAGCAGAAATGTCCATGGTAGACAGTTCCATAAGTAGCCGATGTGAATTTGATATCTTCCTTCAGACCTTGTAACCATTCGTTGATACAACATTCGATCTACCAGTGATTCATCAGCGCCATCAAATTGAATATAGAATAAGAGACTCACAGTTGTAAGCACAAGAGCGATAACTTCGACGGGCATAGGATTAAAATATTTATGGTGGATGACGCCTTCGTCGTGTCGATTCGCGAACCACATGATGTTGATGCCCAGTTGCAGTAACTCTGTCTTGTAGATTCCCTTCTTTGACTTCCAATCCTATTAGTCCAAAGAGTTAGTACTTGAAATACCATGTAGATCATCAAAATATGTACCTTGAAAGCAAATACAGAACTGTCTTTCAAAGACTCTGCTAGATCCCTATTCTGTCGTATCACATCGTTGGAATTGCTCAACTGGAAACCGAAAAAAGATGCTGTCAGTGAACACATTTTCATTTTGAGTTCCCCATGAACTTGTGATGTGCGGGTCAATAGCTTCGCAAAGTATGATATAGTAAATCAGTTGAAGAACACACGGAGATCAGACGACTCACCATTTTGACACCTGAAGGTGTCAATTTGACATTGATGCCTTTGATTTGACATGCCTCATGCCAGGCTGCTTTTGCCAACTGCATCTTGACAGCAATGTTCTCGGGAAATGGCGCCTGGGAGACTATCAGACACCGGAAAATACAGGCTGCCGTCCCCAAAATCTCTTTGGACACATCATCGAAGTCGCTGACTTTCATGCGATGGCGTGAACCATCTGAATTTTTCTTGATCTTCGGCAGTACCATGCCATCATCCAAAGTCTCCGAGTCGTCAAGTGGATGCTTGGACCCTTGAGCTATCGGCAACAGTTCTTCAGCGATGTAGTCGTTGTCCTCGTCATCAATGTGGTCTTCAGGTCGGCAAGACTCACGGTCTGTTGACTCATCTGACTCGGAGTCATCGGATGGACTTGAAGTCGGAGCTGCTCGATAGTAGTAGAGGCAGATTAGTCTTAGTATACAATCAAAAGACTAGACACATACCTGTAGTAGTAGCCTTGCGCATGGCACTGGCGTTGCGCGACACTGGGGGTATTTTACCAGCACTGAATGTCAGTACCTTTGATTTGGACTGGGACAGCTTGGACACCATGTCGCAATCTGAGAACTAAATAAAAAATTTAATCAGTGATTATTCTGAGTTGCATCAAAGAAAATGGGTGAACGTACCATATTTTCTTCTGCCCTATCAATGTCGCTACGCAGCTCAGATGGCTCTTCCTTGAAGCTGTTGGGATCAGCATCGTAAGCAGCCCTCAGTGCTTTTTTCTTCTGTTTTTCTATCTTCTTTTCCTTGGTTTCTTGGCGATAGGTGACGTGCTGAGACTCAGAGACTGTAGAGTCGCTAGTGAGTGAGACATTCTCGCTCAATATTGTCAGGGCTTACCACGGTAGTTTTCTTTTTCAGTCGGGCGTCACTGTTGACCACTTGCGGTGCGTGTAGGTGGTGGTACTCATTGTGCTGGTTGCATGTCCTTCAATTTTGCGTGCTTCGAGGCGACCTTGCGACTGGTAGCCATGGTTGTCTGCAAGGGAACATTAGCTCACAGTAAGCTGATTTTATAGCGCTATGAAAGACATAAACAAAGACATCTAAACCTTGAATTTTTTTGTTGATTTCAGGGCGTGTAAAATTCAGAGCTAAAGCTGTGATCAACAGATGGAAAATGATAAAAGCAGCGAGTGTACCGTTACTGCAGTGCAACATTTCCCTACCATGGTTATCTCAGTCTACAAGCGGTATGTAGTCTGCATCAAACACTCACCGGCGTGCTCTGACAAATTGTATAGTCCAGTGTCCCCAGCCATAGGCGACAAAACCACTACCAGTAAAAATGGAAATATTATTGTCAAAAGGTTAGTTGCATGTCTTCATCACAGCCCCAATGCTCACCGGCTTGCAGGCCAAAGCTTGATGAGCCTATGTATCCACTTCCTCCGCCGTTTCACCAAATGCCCAGCCCTGTCATGGTTAGTCAGTCCTACTTGCAAAAACTAATTATGGAGCATTGGGAGGCGGAATTGAAGAATTGCGAGCATGCAAAAAAGTTGCAGCTCTTGGAAATGGTGCCGGGTCCAGCTCTCACCTTACTGCAAGCAAACTTGTGAAGACTCATTGTAGAGCGCTGGGAGGCAGAAGTGAGGCACTGTGAGGAGGCCAAATGGGCGCAACTGTTTGAATTAGTGCTTGCCGCCCATGGTATATCGAGACTAGTGTAGTGTGGCACAGTAACCAGGGCAGGGCCTGCATTTTAAAATCACTTATTAGTAATCAGTAGTCCAAACCAGTGATAGAGGATAGAGTCGGACAGTGATTCTGGATCAGCACTGTCGACTGAGCAATCTTCAAGGGGGAGAGACATACCTTGAGTCGTATGACCTCGATGTCATCCGCTGGATCCACCGTGACAGGCCTGAAGTGCGCACCAGATCGGTGCCTCCATGAAAGGGTTAGTTACAGGGCCTGCCTTGAAAAAAAACTCATTAAAAATATTACGAAGTTAGAAAGCAACCTCAGAAACACTCACCATAGAGCAATCTTCGCTGTTCTCGAGTCATACGACCTCAATGTCATCCATTGGATCCCCCATGACAGGCCTGAAGCGTGCAAACAAGTTGAATCCACCGTGACAGGCCTGAAGCGCGCAAACAAAAGTCGTCTCCAAGAGTCGTCTCCAAGGGTAGTGTAGTGTGCCGGCAGGGCCTGCCTTTAAAAAAGAACATCAAAAAATGTTTTGAAGTTAGCAAGCACCCCACTCACCATGCCTCACTGTGATTTCTGTGCCAAGGAGATGGGCTCAAAGGGAGGTGTCAGGAGACATATCAATAATCAACCTGACTGTAGAAGGCAGTGGGAGCTGCTGGTTGAAACTCAAAAAGACATTAGCGCACCTCAGGCTCATTTAGGAACATTAAACCAAGCCGACACCAACAGTGACTCAGCTCATGCTGACTCATATTCCTCGTATTCCCCCCATCACCGCTCACGCTCTGAGTCTTTCAATCCCGATCATCCAGACAACCCAGCAGTGCCAAAACATCAGAGGGTGACCATTGAGGAGGTTGAAGATGAGGACCACGCACAATATTTTGAACAATGTGTTGGCGCTGGCCAAACACTGCGTGAAGGCAAAACTGGCTTTGAGAGGTTTCAGGAGTATAAGGAGTGTATGGGCAAGGACAAATGGGCTCCCTTCGATGGTGGGTACGTACCAATCATTGCCTGTCATATCTGCAAGGCAATTAACTTCAGGTCACAAGGGAGGAATGGGGACTCGCCGAATGGCTTGTTAAAAACCTTGGCCAGACTCGAACAGACGAGTTTCTGAAATTACCGATAGTAAGTTCAAGTTTAGTGTTGAATTTTGAAGGATTTGTACTCACCATGGCGATAGACACAAAACCAAACGAAACCTTCTTTTCACAATAACAGATCTTTCCTCCAGAAAGTCGATGAGCTTCCACACGCGACAGCCTGGAGTTGCAAAAAGGTTAAGGTCCAGGGAAATAAAACAGATGAGAAGGGCCAGACGCTGCATGAAGAAGTCGAAGTCTGGATGCGAGATCCTGTCAAGTGCGTCAAAGACCTCATTGGAAATCCATTGTTCCGTGATCACATGGTGTACACACCTGCGCGAGCATACAGAGACCCAGCAGGACTTCACCGAGTAATTGATGACATGTGGACGGCTGACTGGTGGTGCGACAAGCAAGTAAGTACACCCGGAAAAGCGAAAATGATAAGTACTTACCTATGGCGTCTAGAAACTGTTGCCGAAAGGTGTGACAATCGCACCCATAATTCTTGTGTCCGACAAAACTTGTCTGTCGCAATTTCGAGGCGATAAATCAGCGTGGCCCATGTACCTAACCATTGGAAACATTGCAAAAGAGAAGAGGCGGCAAACATCAGCGTGAGCAACGGTCCTTATAGGATACTTACCTGCTGGAAAACTTGATTGCTTTACTTCTGACGCGCGCTCCCTTGCTGGTTACAGGCTTTTCCACCACTGCATGTCCTTGCTCCTCAAACCCCTCGTTGCTGCCGGTTGAAATGGTGTTGAGATGGTCTGCACTGACTCGTTAATCTGTCGAGTCTTCCCCATCCTTGCTGCTTATGTAGCCGATTTCCCAGAACAATGTCTTGTTGCATGCTGTAAAGAAAATCGGTGTCCGAAGTGTTTGGTCGCTGCCGATGAACGAGGGGATCCGTTGACTTCGCAGATGCGGGACCCTGAGGTGACAAAAGATATATTAGAGAAGCGGAAGAATGGTCAGCATCCAATTCAATTCAACGACAATGGATTATGCGCCGTCTTCAACCCATTCTGGGCAAATCTCCCTCACGCCGACATCTTTCTTGCCTTCACACCTGACCTCCTCCACCAGGTCCATAAAGGTGTCTTGAGATTGTCGGTGAAGATGAAATGGACTCACACTTCAAAGCAATTCCAGATTACCCTGGACTTCGGCACTTCAAGAAGGGTATCTCGACTGTGAGACAGTGGACGGGTACAGAGCATAAAGAAATGCAGTGTGTCTTTGTTGGTCTGCTCGCTGGTGCTGTCCCAAGGTAAGCATTAGTAAGCCGTGCTCAACAAAGGCTGTACTGACACAATTAATGCTAGTCGAGTCTTAGTAGTTGCACAAGCCATTCTAGACTTTTCATATTATGCACAGCTTCGAATGCACACTGCTGAATCCCTCGATGGTCTGGAGAGCGCGCTTGCGGTGTTTCACACCAACAAAGACATCCTGCAAGAGCTTGAAGTTCGCGAACACTTCAACATTCCTAAATTACATCAAATCTCACACTTTGTTAAGTCCATCACTCTATTTGGTTCCACCAACGGTTTCAACACTGAGCTTCCAGAACGACTACACATTGATTTCGCAAAAGACACCTATCGTGCCAGCAACAAACGCGACTACGAGGAGCAAATGGCCTTATGGCTTCAATGGCAGGAAGCTGTATTCCTACGTAGTTCTTACTTTGATTGGTTGTTGGAACGATCCCAGTCAGCCACAGTGTCCAGTCACACATATCCCAACCGCAGAAATGACTTGGATTCAGACTTGGACGCCGAGATTGAAGAGTTTGCTGCCCCCACAAACACCATTCTGTCATCCCCCACTGCGTCATCCTCCACTGATGTGATCCGTATTCTTGCCAAGCATCCTCCACACCCTCGGCAGTCCGTTGATCGCCTCATCACTGCACATGGCGCCACCATGTTTCTCCCCGCCCTCAAATCTTTCATGCGCGAGCACATGCCACATAATAACATCATCCCCGGTCCACATGACCAGTTTGATGTTTATCGACAAGTCATCATAGTTACCCCGCCTGATCCACACACCAGTGACTCACCAAAGCAGTGGCACATTAGAGTGACACCTGAAGTGCAGCCTGGTCCTGCCAGCCGAAAACCTTGGTCCCCCGCTAGATTCGATATGGCGCTGATAAGTGATGGTGCTCGGACGACGAATTTGCGGACACTCGAAAGTAAGCATTGGTTACTATTCAATGCTTCAATGTCACACTGACTGAAATGGATACTGTACTAGGTGTGCGAGTTGCACAAGTTCATATCATCTTTACCCTCCCTCGTCAGTTTCTAGTTGGAATGAACTCCCGAGCACTAGCTTATGTCGAGTGGTTCACACCACTTCGGGAGCCAGATCCCTCCTCTGGCCTGCGTCAAGTGTTGCATTCAACTCATCAGCTGCATCAGAATGCAGCCGTGATCCATCTTGATGAAATGGTTCGTCCGTGTCACCTCATTCCAAAAATGGGACCATCTGTTGACCCTGGGTGGACGAGCGCAAACGTCTATGAGACGGCACATGATTTTTATTTTAATACTTTTATTGACCTTGAAACATTTTGTATTTCCACTTGTAGTGACTAGAACTAACTACTGCTGCTACTGTGCTACAATGACTACAGATTGCTACTACCGTCACCTGAAGCTCTACATAGTCCTGGTTTCGGCTACACCAGTTATGTAGTACTATATAGTAGCCTGGATGTCTACATAGTACTACACTGCCTATGTAGCGCTATATAGCTGCCACTATGACTATGAGGATTTGGTATTTTTCCTGATGTAACATCATGTTTGAGCTGTGAAAGCAGTGCGTTGGCCCGTTGCTCCTCCAGTGTCTTCGTCATCTGTATGTCTTCTTCTTCCACTATTGCAGGTAGCATGCGCGGTGATCTTCCAAGATGTAGCTGAAAGGCGGAGAAACCGGTACTGGCGTTTACGGAATTCATGATGTGAAAGTGGACCCTTGGAAGCGCGCGCACCCATCCTGTGTGATTTCTGTCCACAAAGTACCGCAGACATTGGTTGACCGACTTGTTAGTATGCTCGCTAGTGCCATCAGTCTCTGGATGGTACACTGAAGACATCTTTAATTTAATTCCTGTTAGTTTATGCAACGCACACCAGAATTTCGACAAAAAGATCTTATCGCGGTCAGACACAATCTCTTTCAGCAGTCCATTCTCACAGTACCAATTGTCGAAGAAGAGTGATGCGAAATGTTCTGCACTGACGTTGTCCTTGCACGGTACAAGTCTAATGTCTGCGTTCAAACGATCAGTCATTGAAATGAGCATATTATACCTGCAGTCTTCAGGCAGTGGACCAATAAAATCGATCGCCACAGAGTCACTATGGCCTTCAGGAATAGGCAGCGGGTGCAGTGGCCCAGGCGTCGTGGTAGTCTTTGACTTGTTCCTCATGCACTCCGCGCATGAAGGAATGTATGATTCTATAAGCTCTTTTCTCATGTTGGGCCAATAATATGACCCACGTAACAGTGCATAAGATTTATCAGTGCCAAAGTGCCCAGCGGCATCATGAGCGGTGTGAAACAGGTGCTCACGCAAGTTGTCAACCCTCGGCACCACTAAACGATCCGCGACATAGAACAGCTGTTACAGTCACTACGTGAGCCCCCAGCTACACGACCAGCCCTCTGCCACCTTGCACGGCAACGACACGATACCCAGGCCTTTAGGCCTTGATGACAGACGACAGATAGAAGAGAAGCCCGGAAGATGCCGGCTTAGATAAGCGGTCTGGACCGCTATGACGAACAGATGACGACATAGGTCTAGAAGACCTATTTATGATATCAAGATAGAAGGCAAGCCTCGTGTTGCCTCATGTACTGGTAGAAGGACGCCTCGCGGTCCTTATCCTAGATAGAAGCCTGCCTCATGCATGGTATCTCTGACTCGATAGATAAGCAGATTAGAACCCAGCTTCAAGCTGAGCTTAGATACGATAGAGTAGCCTTATATAAGGTCGACGATTAAAGTAGATGTTCCTTACTTTAATCCTACTGGGTTTTACCTCGAAACCTTTGTCTTGCTAAAGCTACCTGCTTGACATCAGATCCGTACCTTCAGAAGGACTTGAGACCCCTTCTGCCTGTAAACCGCTATCATCGTTCGCCTCCACAAATGTACGCAACTCCTGCTCTTCTGTAGGAGCCGACCTCGGACTCTCAGCACGAGATATCACTGTTGTGATCGTCGCTGTTAGATCATCCCAGTCCGCACGCGACACACGTCGTAACAACAGCCCTCCCTCTCCTTTCCTCAGTCCTGGCAAGGAGCCCACCAGTCCACTTAAGTGTCGACACCATGGATCCTCGTCATAGCCTTTGAGGATCCTCACATGCAAGTTTGGGTTGCTCTGAATTGTCAATATGGCTGCGCATGTGTCCGAAGACGTACCACCCTCGCTACGACGTGACAACGCGTCTGCCGCAGCATTATCCTCGCCCTTGATATAGTGAATACTTAAGTCGTATTGCGACATGTATTCGGACCAATGCGCCTGCCTCCTTGAAAGATCCCGTTGCATCGCGAAGTTCTGTAGGGTCCTATGATCAGTGTAAACCTCAATGTGTGCACCAAGAAGTTCCAGCCTCCACTTCTTCAATGCCCAGATAATAGCCAGCAATTCCTTTTCGTGCACCAGGTAGTTAAGTTCAGCCGTCCTCAATTGCGTGGAATCGAACGCAACTGGATGCACCGATTTGCGAGTATGTCCCCACGAGAGCATAGCACCGGTGGCATAGTCCGAAGCATCGCACGTCAGGAATATTTTATTATCCCCTGGATTATCATGGTCAATAGTTGTTAGACACTTCGGACTTACTACTAGCTCCTTGATTGCGACGAAAGCATCCTCGTGCGCTTTCGACCATTGTGGAAATTTAAGTTCAGCTGCTTTCATCGTGAGCGCATTGAGTATTCTCGCGTGTTTCGCGACATTTGGAAGGTGCTCTGCAAGGTATCTAACCATACCCAGGAATGACCTAACTTCTGTCGCCTTCCTCGGACGTGGCCAATCCAGAATACGAGCCACTTTCGACCCGTCTGCTTCAATACCTCAAGCCGAGATGTGATGCCCTAGGAAGTCAATTTCGGCATTAAATAGTGAGGTCTTTTTTAGCGAGCAGAACAAGTGCGCCTTTCGCAGTGCCTCTAGCATTTTTTCAATGTTTGCTTCATGTTCAGATGTCGTTTGAGACCAGATGATAATGTCATCAAGGTAGACATGGCAGATTTTCCCGATGAGATGTCGCAGGGCTGCCGTCATGCGCCATTGATGGACAGCGGGCGCATTGCACACGCCCATAGGCATTACTGTCCATTTGTACTTCCCCCATGGCGTATGGATGGCCAGGTACTTCATATCGTCGGGATGCACGCGTGTCTGAAAAAATGTGTTAGTCATATCAATCTTTCCGAAGACCTTCCCTTTAGTGCAGTCCTTCAGAATTTCGTCGATACGTGGCAAGGGGTGGTTGTCTGCCACTGTATTGATGTTTAGTCGCCGGAAATCGTTAACCCAGCGCGGCAGCACCGTGGGATCCGGTTTTGGAATGATGAACAAGGGAGATGACCACTCGCTGTCCAAATGCCTAAGTCTTCCGCTTTCAACGTGTGAATCTAGCAGAGTCTTCCAGGCAGCCCTATACTTCTTTGGGCAGTTGTAGGATCATAGTTGGACTACCTTGTTAGCATCTTTTAGGTTCAAGCAGAACAATACATCACTCAGCATAGTGTCATTATGCGGGATATCCACTGGGAACCGGTCCTCAAATTTGGACTTATATTTTGTGTCGAGGTCCTTCAGTTCATCCTCGTACACCAGGTTGTCGATACGTGCTTGTATTGTGGCCACGACGTCTATGCCGTTGACTGCCTCGCACTCGTCATCAATGATGTCCTTCCATTCGGGAAGGACCGCCTTCAGTTCGCTCACTACATTCCTCTTCGCCCACAGCAAATCCGGTCCCCACGATCCTTTTGTCCGTGACTGAACAGGAGGAACCACAATAGGCTGTAGAAGATCGTAGTTAGCGTCTTTAGCAATACATGTACGCAGCTCGTGATCAACCACAATTCAATTGTGCTGGAGGAACGGTCCTCCCAATAACAAGGCATACAAAGATTCAGAGCAACAATAGCCCGTACAGTCCGTGATCTGTAAACATGGTCCATAGAAGTACATGAAAGCTTGACGTATTGCGAAAGGAGAAATTGTTTTTTGTCCTTCAAGAATGCAATGGACACTAGCAACGGCTTGGCGAGTTGACAACAATGTAAACCGAGTTTGTTGGCGAGATCTTCACCAATAAGAACTAAGGATGAACCGTGATCAATCAGTGCCGACACTTGGACAGAAGAAGAGACATTGGGACTGTCTACCAGACAATCCCACCGGAGGTGAGGAGTTTGTAGTGGGGCGACGCACTCATCGTCCGAGTCAGTGCCATCTCCCAACACTGCAGACGGCATAACTACAGCGACCGTGTCGCTCTCCTCCTCAACCTCGACCAAAGCCACCACATTCTTCTTACTCTTCTTAGCGGCTACTGCCGCTGCAGTCAGAGTCTTGTAAGACGCTCCATCAGGAAACCCTTTGACACAGTTTGATGATGTGTGGCCTGCAAATGGCTCTCTGCACTTAAAGCATCCATCGTTCTCCCTCAACAGGAGGTGTTCGCCGTCAGTGAGAGAAGGTAGGCGAGTGAACGTCTTCAAAGTCCCTGTACCCTTTGAGGTCGTGGAGCTCTTCGCCGCATAGCGGTTGCTAGAACTTGTCGTCCCAGCCTTCTTCTCGATGTTAGAGCGTGCCTGCTCGGTGCACAGAGCTGTTTCAATGGCTTCCTTCTGCCTTGCTAGGTAATGCAAACATTTTTCGTCAAGGATCCGCACCTTCTTGATCCATAACCGAAGGTCGTCCTCCACAATATTCTCCGCATGATAGCCGGCAGCTAGTTTGACGTTCATGTGAGATTCTAAGTGATATAGAACATTAACGTCTGTTAGGTGAGAGGCTGTGCCTCGGAGGAGAGTGTTCTGGCTTTGTACGTCGATTGCCCACTCGCTGAATGGGCGTTGTCCCTGCGTAGATGCTAACATCTTACGCCAAACGATATCTGCCCACCCAGACGGCAACCAAACCCGACATACTTCCGCCATGTACTCCTTGAATGTCATAAGGTCCATCTGCTCCTAGTTCGTAAGGTACCAATCTTGAATTCGCGGGTCTTGCATCCCCCAGGCAATCTTCTTCACCATATCGTCCTCAGCGATGTTCTTATGCATGAAGAATTGGGCACAGCCCATTTCCCATGATTGCAGGGCCTCCAGCGTCACTTCGCCCATGGTGAGGAAGGGGGGTTTGTTTGTGGAAGATTGTTCTACACGTGCCACCTTGGAGGACATCTTAGGGTTGGCGTGTGTTTTGCAGCTAGAGTCGGTTGAGTCCGAATCTGTGGATATATGCGCGTCATTTGAGGCGCGCATTCTCAGATCCCCATGAGAAGATACGATGGAAGTGAGGGGCGATAGTTCGTGATCGATAATAGGTGACAACCAACTCGGTGAGTTGTTGTTAAGTGTTGCTCCAAGCCTAGAGTGACTCCTTGTTGTGATGGACGATGGAAGAACAGGAATACGCGTACGGCAGGGAGGCAGTTTGAGTTATGTACCACGGGTTGACCCACAAGGCCAATACCCGACGGTGCGGTTTGAATTATGTAATGGTGTGAATGGTGCGGTGAACAGAGTAGTTACGCTCAGTGAACGTAAAAAACAAGTGTGAGGCTGTTGCAGTCAACAGCCGACACTAACAGACAACAGACACAGATACATGGATGAGCGTATGGGATTGAGTGGTACAGTAAGAGATAAGATACGAACAAAGGGGCAGTCAGGTCTATATACTGTTCGGTGCAAACAATGAACAAACAAATGACGATGCACAAACAAGTGATGGTATCCAATGGTAAGCTGCAGGCTTACAGGAACATGGCGCAACATTCGGGTTTGGAGCACCGATAACGCCGAGCTCCTTCTCGAAATCGACGCTCATGAAGAATTCGTTCTCAGTGTTGTGTGGTTGCCTGACAGCCAGCAACTTATCTCTGCATCAGCGGACAAAACAATCAAGTTTTGGGACTCGTCGAATGGGGCACAAATCGGTCAACCTTGCACTTCCTACATTAGGTCACTTGCCAATTCTTCCGATGGCTCTTTCATTGCCACTGCCTCGGGAGATAAGACTATGCACCTGTGGAGCACAAGGTCATACCAACAAATAGAACAAGCACTCGAACACACCGCATTGGTTTTCTGTGTTGCAATTTCTCCCAGTGGAGAACTGCTTGCGAGTGGAGACAAGTATGGAAATCTTCAACTCTGGTCTATCGAGAACACACTTTGCGCAGCATTAGGGACCGATTCCTTGTAATTGGCACATCGAAGTAAGGTGAAGTTGGACCAAAAGCTTTATGCGGAGGCCCTTTCCGATGCAGAAAAGGTGCGGACGATATCCGTTGTTGTTCTCACATTTGTGATTATGTTTGTAGGTTGTTGAGCTTAACTCTTCATCTTATCTTGGGTACGAATTGAAGCACACAGCGCTTCGTGGATCACAGCGTTATGATGATGCATTCGAGGCCTTCAAAATCATGCTCTCCAAATTGGACGATGCACCCGACCCACAGATACGACGTAAGCTCCATGGAACTCAAGCGCCAACTTGAAGATGACTTACAGTTTCTGCAGAGCTACGCCAACAATTCATCAGCCCATCTGAAGTAGAAGATGCTATTCGACGAGCCATCCACACCCAACTGGAAAATGCTCCACTTCGTCTAATCAACACCTCTACTGGACATTTGTGCAATCGAGACGCGCAGATCAATGCATTCACGGAGAGCACAGAGTACAAAGAGCTTCTACATTCGTTGGTGATGCATGCCCTGCTCCAAAGGGAACCCTTCAAAGAAGCAGTCACGAAGTACTTTAGTTGGGTCATGTTATCTCATAGATGGGAAAGGAACGAGCCGCTGCTGCAAGATATTCAGGGCAGGGGCATATATGACTTGGATCTGGTCAGGACCGTGGTGAAGTTGCAGAAGTTCTGCAAAGTTGTGCGTGATATGGGGCATCATTGGGCGTGGAGCGATACGTGCTGCATCGACCAGAACAACAATGTTGAGCTCCAGCAATCAGTCAACTCCATGTTCGTCTGGTATCACCACTCAGCGCTCACCATCATCTACCTATCGGATGTTCCTCCTTCATCAGAGTCTGGTGCGCTCGCAAATAGCACTTGGAACACGCGAGGATGGACCATTCAAGAGTTCCTTGCTCCTAAAATTGTTCTCTTCTACCAAGCAGATTGGACCCCATATCTCGATGACCGCTCACACAACCACAAGGAGTCTGTCAGTATCATGAGGGAGTTGGAGCGTTCAATGGGCATAAACACGTGGGCTAGTGTTGTGGGCAGAACGGCAGAGTTCTGCCAACAGCTTTGGCAATACCGGTTTTGCCAGGCAGATGGCAGAAGGTTCTCAATAGTGTACTGGCAGAACCTGGCAGAAGCACAACAGTCGCGGAGAGTGATCTTTTTAAAGTTAACAATAACTGTGCATTGTTCGATTTGAATAAATCATCACAACTTCGAGCGCTTAGGAAAAGTTTCTAACAACTCCAATCGTTATTTTTGGAAGTGTAAGGACTGTGGTGATAGTGACGACTCTCCTGGTGGACGTATCCAAGGCCGTGACAACCTCCTTCCCAATCATATCGCAAACAAGTGCACAAAAGTCAATTCTGCTCTTCGGCAACAAGCATGTTCTTTCATCATAAAAAAGACAGGCAATACTGCAACATCAGACACCATCCTCACAGGTAGTTCCCAGTCTGCCACTGCAGGTGATGTCATTGCTGCTAGTAGCACCATCATTCCAGTGAAGAACCATAAGGTGGTGTCATCTTTGCTCGGATATGCAGATTACCCCCTGTCAGAAGAGCAAATGAAACAAGCAAATGCAAAGCTACTTTCAAGGAGTTTCTCCGTGTTGACCAAGGGATCATACCACGAGCAGCCGCGGACGAGATCGATGTTGTAGACCATGATGGCGGTGGTGAAGATAGTTGGGACGAGCAAATGATGATAGCATCATTGGGGTTGTCATTTGAGTAGTGTTACATGTGTAATAGACTATTTGTCGACTCAGCCTAAGTTCTGCCATCTGGCAGAACTGGCAGTTTTGCCGGTTCTGCCGGTTCTACCCAGCAAAACAAACTCGAAACAGTCACTGCGGAAACGAGAAAATAGTCCTACCCTATTCCGAGATAGATAAGTTGTATAATCATACCCAAACCTGACGACAACAGTAAACCCCACCCAAAGTCGATGTGCCACAAATTTTGAGAGATCCTGGGAAGGTCACAAATGTAATCAGACCATTTTCTGACTTCGCCTTATCATATTTCCCGACCAATACCTACACCTCGCAAATACCTGTTATTCCATGGCTATTCAGCTCTGCAAATCCAAGATTTCGACATTGGTTTACAGTAGATTTGCAGCAAGGTAAAAATTCGAAATTTTGTTCAAGTCTTCCTTACTTTACTACCACATCAGTAAATCACTAGGCTCTGTACAGAGCTGTACAGTGTCCCAGTTCTACAGCTTGGTCCCTATTTGCCAGCTCACTACAGCAACACCTTACTTTGTGAATAACTGTACACATACTCACAGATCCCTCTAGCAATTCCCAGAAACCCTTAAAAAGTTCCAATTGTTACTGTACAGACTTTCACAGACAACTTTAAAAATGTGGAGCTTTGTACAATAGCGCACAATGATAACCATATATTGCTGTACAGACATTCACAGATAATGTGGAGCTTATATAATAGCGCACAATGATCATATATTGAACCAAATGAATCACATGACAGTCAGAGACATAAAATGATGAAAAAGAAAACCGATGATAGCTAATATTAGTGACTGGTAGACAAGGAGCTCCTTCTAATCAAGCTCTATCTGCAGGTGGATGTGCTTGGATGTGTCGGTGCTGTTGAGTTTGCAAAACTCGGCCCTAGATAAACTAGTTAGTGTCGAATACTATGCAAAGCCTCATATCCATACCATCCTGCTTCCGCCCACTCGCGAAGCCGCTGCACCAATTTTGGGCCATGATAAGGGTCGTTCATAATGTCTTCGAGTAGTCTCAACATTCTGTTGTATATGCACAGGTAATCCTTCGACGAAAAATTGGGGTAAGTCTTCCCGTTCCCGTTTTTTTTGAGACCATCGAAGACACAGTTGAACTAAAAAAGTGTCAGCACATTCCCAGTATTGTTAATATTGAGACGATATCGCTGTAGCGACGAGAGCTAAACAATTTAGTGGTATCTGCTTGCAAAAGATGTCTGGTCGCCTATGAGCGATGCAATAAGACCCTACGTAGAGGAAAAGAATGGCGGCTTCGCGAAGTCCAGGGTGAGCAAAATTTTTAGTCTTCCCCAATTCATCCTTCCCGTCGCGCAAATATTTAGACTTATCCAGCAAGTCTGCAGCAGCTGCTTTGACCCAATTCGCGCGCTCCTGAGTGGAAAGATCGGTCGGCGGGATGAGAGCATATACAGAAGGAGTGATGGCGACAACTATCTTCTTGAGGTCTGACCGCCAAGTTGATAGATCATCGTATAACTAAAAAAAAATGAGACACAAGCTCATGACAAGAAAGATACATACCAGTCTTGCCATATCAGGTTTGCGAGCAGGCCATACATCTGGTGGATGCTGCGAGTCAATACAATATCAAAAGGGAAGTGACGACATACCAGCTTCAACTTGATTACCATCTCCGATTCATTGAACGAGAGAAGCTGAGAGCAACTCTGTGATGGTGGTTGATAAGTCAGGGACAAGTTTCAGGAATGCATTCTCTAGGGTGTGCAGGACACGACACTCTCCCTTCGCTTCCTCGAGAAAGCGCTTCCAGCGGGGACTGTACCAGGCTAGTTGTGTGGACTTGGGACCATCGCCAGGGTCCTTGGATGCTTTGGTTGCCTTCTTCTTTGAACCTGATGTATTGGCCGTTTCGGCACCACGGAGTAGGTCCAGAAGGGCAGGATCAGGAAGGCGAGGACGACCATTTTTCTTATGGTGAAGTTCCAGTACATCAGCTGGCTAGAAGTTATGAAAATGTGAGCTCACTTCAAATATATCAATAAGTCATACCTGGGAGGCACCCGTTTCCGAATCGTCACTGCCTGAAGCATCATCGAACGCCAAAGTCCCAGCTGCTTGATCATCTTCATCCCACGAGTGCTGGAATTCGAAGTCGGTAGGAAGAGCGACGGCAACCCGAGGTTGGGATGGTTGGACTTCCTCCGAAAAACCTGTCACTGATTAATGCCATCGCAGCAACAATGGTCAATCACGTACCAGGATGTGCATTATGGCGTCCTCTAGATTCTCCCCAACCAATTTGTTGGTTTGTACTATCATCGTCTCCATCAGACGTATCCTCACTATCACTCCCCTCCTCGGAAGCGTCTGAACCTTCAGTGTCTGTGTCTTGCGGTCCGAAGTCGCCCTGGTTGATTGACCAAAGTGTGGGATCAAGATTATCATCCGACAGGTTCGCAATAACTGGCTGTGAAAGTACCTGCTGTAACAAATGGTCATTGGTAGGAGCAGCAGGAGGATGACGTTCGAAGGCGTCAGCAACAATGAGATGGGAGTTGTGAGATGCAACATGTTGCTCCTTGGCAGCCTTGGCTGCAGCCACGAATGGATTGTTGAGTGCTTGGAGATCCGGCTCTGTACCAGGAGGAACAACGGGTGGAGAAAATCTGTACCGTTGGCCAACTTCGCGTTGAATGAAAGTGGGCTGGTTGTTCGAGGTCTCAAGGCTCAGGGAAGGAGCAACAATTTTCTTAAGTAGAATTAATACATGAGCGCTTGAGGATTAAAAACTTACCTTAATTTTCTTGGGGCGTGGTCTGGGAACTGTGGTGTTTGAATCCAATGTCTCTGAAGTGGTGTAAGGAGGAGGGGGCTGCTTAATCTGCGCGTCCGATCAGTGTTGTTTCTCGAATCGTTAGGAGCGAATACTTTGGACTGACTCCCACGACCCTTGCAAGGTAACTCTGGAGCAAGAGGATTCACGGGAAAATCTGAATTAAGGGATGTGGTGCCCTTCGGTTGGCTCGTCCACGCAGGAGCATCCAAGATAGCACCTATTTTTTCCAGCTGGGCGCCCCTACCTCCTTTCCCTGCACCTGGACAACCCGAATGTCGAGGCTGAGACTCACCCACATCATTAGTTGATGCCTTAGCATGAGCTTGCGATCGCTTTTCTGAGCCTGCTTGCCCTTCGAGTGCCTTGAGATCAGAGTCCAGAGCTTTGCACTTCGTTCTCTTTTTCTTACTAGGGCTACCGGGCATGGCTGAGAATTGGAGGGATGAGACACCAAGCTGACAGTTTCCAGGTACTCACCTTTAAGTAGTCTAAAAACTCACTCAACCGCTTCAAACACGACTCAATCTCCACCTGCCGGAAAAATATCTTGCACGAGGTGATCCGAGCCTGTGAACAGTGTCATAAGGTGTGCACAAGACTCTTATATAATGGTAAATGGGGATGCAAAAAGTAAAGGATACTTAGGCGAAAGTCGGTCTGAGTCATCTTTCGTCGTTGAAGATGAATGGGTGAGTTTAATGATACGCATAACATAATCGGGACTCAAACTGCCTGAGAAAACTGTTCGGCTAACAAAGTTCAAGTATATGCATCTATTGTAATAGTAGCAGCCAGTCACATCAATGAGTTCGAATGTGAGCTGAGATTGTACATATAGTAGACATACTAGCCGGTTCTCATCCGCTTTGGCTGGGGCAAGGTTTCCATCGTCCAAAGAACCCGACCCCCAAATGCCATGTCATGTTCCATGACCAGTAAATCATTATCAACCACTTCGGACACCTCCTTTCTCTTTCCACCAGGGAGGGCATCAGGGAGTCCACCAGGGAGTGCATCAATGACCTTCCGCGCGAATAGAAGCTCTGGGGAAGGCTCATCCTTTGGAAGGATGTTGAGGTGCTTAGTCAAAAGATCGATGACTTCTTTAAATGTCACTGAATGTGATGGTCCTTTACTCCTAATTAATTTGTACCACTCCTCCGCAAGTGGAAGTAGGTCATGGAAGTAGGAGTGGAATTGCTCCCTGAATTTGTGTGCATGCGGATGGAAAAAGAATGAGGTCTTCTCGTTACCATTCTCCTTGAAGGAGTCGGTGGACCACAGATGCAGTAGCCAATCCCCTTCTGATGGCTTCCGAGGCCCAAGAACACGTTTCACACCAAGTGGACCCCTGTACCCAATACAGATCCAAATGAAGACGTAAAATACTGACTCGAGATCGTCCTGACAGCCGTGCATGATAAGAGGAGGTGCTTGTACACGGGAATGTGAGGCATGCTTCCAACTATTTTGAGACATCGCAGTACCGCCAACAGCTTCAGAGAGCTGGAACAGGAGCGAACGGGACATGAAAGATGCCGTTCCCTGACAGTCAACATCAGCATATTGAGTCTACATAGGTAAATGTGTACTGACCGTCCCCCCGATAGCATATTTTTGGCCTGTAAGAATACGCACAGCGAACTCCCAATCGATTAATGTTCCATGGGATCCATGACCATCGTCCTCGATCATGGAGTTGTTGAGACTGCAGTCTCGGTGGAGAATTCCACATTCTTCAACAGCTATCTGTTGAACTGAAAAACAAGTCAGCAAAAGGAAGAGTGAGCAGAGACTACACTTACTTTTAACGATGTCCCGAATCGCACTAATCAACTCTACTTTCGTCCGGAACATGTGTAAAGGTCGTGCACTGGGCTTCAAGACCAAACGAACATGTGTGCGTGAGGTACCTTTGATACTCTGCCAAATCTTGCCATGATAACTCATCGTTTCATCAACCTCTTGAGGCCCAATCTCAACAAGCCAATGTTCAATTAGTTGAGGAACACCACGGACTCCTTGCATGGCCTGAAGCATCGTAACTTCATTCAAGGCGACATTTTTATCCCCAAGGACCCAATGGTCCTTGATTATGTATTCTTCATTGCCCCTCCTGGCCAAATAACAGACTGTGCCGCGCCCAACAAGCCCCTGGCTAGAAAAGATGAGTTCAAGGATGTCGTATGTGTGGTTGTTGACTAATATCTTTCTGATCGACTGTGAGGGATGCGTACAAAGAGGATCTGTGGGGATTTCTGTCTCGGGGGGGGGGGGGGGTCGGGAGTTACTGTAGCTTTGGTTGTGGAGGCACTCGCTGGTGCATTAGACATTGTGGGGACAGCGCTCTCAATCTGAGGGGGAGCAGTACTCCCACCCTGGAAAACCTCGTCCATTGGAGATTCGACTAAGGATTTGCGTGCTTGATCTAGAGTAGGTGGTTTGTTTGTCGTTGGGCGAGAAAAAGCTGATGGAATTTCGAGCTGGGCAGGCCGAAGTGTTTTCGTAAAGATGAGGATCGAAGGATTGTATCAAAGGCACTCAGGATTGCCGAAGACAAGACAGGATAAGATGTGAAGGTAAAAGTTTGGATCACTGACGATATTGATACCAGGCGTTACAACACCACCTGAGTGGTCATACATGTGTACTTGCAGTTCACGGTACCCGTTGGTGAGGGATAGCAGTAAAACAAATCGCCTCCAAGGCTGACACCTCAAGAGAAGATATGCCTTGCTATCGATGGTTTTTCCGATGGTGCTTTGAGGTGAGTATGGTTGTGACGTCAGCTCGCAAACAGCCTTGATCGTGTCCCACCGAGCTGTCATGTCGTCCAACAGCGCAAGCACTGGAAGCATGAAAGACTTTTTCGGTATGAAAAATATTGACAAAACCCTAGAAAAGGTTTAAATAAATTTCATGATTCTATTGCCTGCAAAATGCTGGTCAAAATTTGAACTTTCTATCTACTTTTGCATGATGCAAAAGATTGATCTTAGTTAAATCTTACTTCACTGTTCATCCACAATATTGTCTCAACACGTAGTTTAACAATTTGAACAATTTTCTTCCAGTACAAATCTAGACAAAGCTTTGACTTTGTGGTGTGATAGCAAATGAAGTTTTGAATAACTTTTGTCAACATTTGTTGAACTGTAAAAGTTGATGTTTTTTTTACCCTTTTGCCAATGTTTTTGTTGCCTAGATATCTTGGATGAAGTTTTTATTATACTTCAGACAATATTCAATGTAGTAATCAAGCTTAGATCATCATTTTGTACCTCACTTTTGTTTACCTTCGTTCAAGATTCAAGTAGACTTTTTATGACACTATTATTTTATATACCAAGCAGTGGAATACATTAACTTTCTTGCGGTTACAAATATTAATCTTACTGTGAATCAAAAGTTTGTTTGGATTTAAAATGCTTTCAGGAGAGAATTTTGTGTCATAACATCAGTTAAATCTTATTAGTATTTTAAGTGTGGTCAGGAGAAGGATTTAAAATAATGTTACTAATCATGAATAACACGGCCACTCGCAGCAGAGCCTGCTTTTCCGAGTTATGTATACTGCTGTAGCGGGAATCAGTTAATTCAGATCCACAGTTGTGCGGAAGGCAATCCCAACTGTGTGGATGCAAATTTGACTAATAACGGATGTCGATCCACATCTGTGCGGATGGCGATCCCAACTATGCGGATGTCGATCCACATCTGTGTGGATGGCGATTTCAACTATGCGGATGGCGATCCTAACTATCCTAACTACTCCAGTCACCTTCTGTCTCCTCCAACCTCTCTTCACGGCGGGACCTTCCCTAACCCACATTTCACATCCTTCAGGGGCGCTACCGGCCATTTCCACAACCGACATAACTGCTTCCAGCTTAGCCAAGTTGCAAAGGTCAATATCCATTGCAGCTTGAATACGCGAACTCACGAAGCATTTGGCACCAGCCAGCATACGGTCCGGACACTGACACATATGAATAAGTATGTGCGGAGCCAATGCCATCGAGGCGAGCAAGTTGGGCTCGCTGTGGAGTGGGGTGGCTGGCACCGAAGGCATGTTAAGATTGTGTTTCTGGGTTGGGCTGCAAAAATGTGGTCCTGATGGGAGGCATATATAGAAGGGCGACTCGGGCGAATGATCAAGGGGAGACGCTCGCTGTAAGGTTAGGTTAGACGTAGGACTTCGTGCAAATACTGATCTGGACAAACTTCGTGTTGATGGGTATGTCTCTGCTCTGGATGCACCCAGTACTGGCCCCGTCGCTCGAGGTGTAGCCTAAAGAGACTTACCGAACGGAGCTGATAAGCAAGGACAAAGATACGTTGAGAAAGATTAACGCACAACTCACTGGATAAGCATGGCTTCATGCAGAGCGGGTAGTGGTACCGCCACTGGTTCAACCATCAGCAGGAGCTATCATGCTTTCATCTCGTGGTGATCGGGGGTCGAGAGCACTGACAGGATCATTATTTCAAAGCTAGTGCAGAAAATACAGCACATACCCGTGAACAATGGGCGATGCAAGGTCAGCAGGCTGTTGAAGGGGGCAGAGATGGTAGCCCAGAGCACGCGGGCTTGGATCTGCAAACGGGTCCTTCGAATGCATTCTGAAGTGTTCATCAGACCATTGTAAAAGAGAACAAGTAGAAAAGACGCACACCAGGCTTGCCTTCCTTTGGTTGAATTCACTGTTCGGACTACTCCAAGTGTACGTGGTACCAATGATCTCCCGCTCGCGAGGCTGGAATGTCGAGCTTGGCTTCCGGCTCGGTTGTTGCTGGGCCATCACCTGCGTAGAAGGGACAGATCAACCCCGAGGATGGGAAATGGTTTTCACTACTTTAGATGCTGCTGGGTGATTGGCAAGTGGGTCGAATTCGGTGGCAGGCGCACGAGCAGGCGCTCCTTGCTTATGCATAGTCCGAGCTCTCGCATTCGTAACACTGCCATCCTTAGTGGCGCTCCCAACGGTCCTCGGATTCGTGACCTAGGTGGATTTTGAGCTCCAGATACGCAAGATCGCATCTCAGTGGAGCTCACTGCCTACCACAATATCCAGCAGATTGTCGAAGTCTGCAGCGACTTTGAGAACTGTGTGGAGCTGATCAGATCAGCACTCATATTTTTCAGGACGAAACACGTCGCGGACGATAAAGTCACGAATACCTACTGATATAGAGCTCGACAGCCTCTCCTGCGCGGTTTGCACCACATGCAAGCACAGACATCAACGCCACCGGCCCACCGCTATGTCTGTACAAGGAGTGGTGGAGCACTGGAGTTTGAAGGGGAATGTACTACTGCTTTGGATGCCATGAATTCTAGCGGAGAATTAGGCTGTTACAAATATTGGTGTACCTATTGTTCACTGTCGGAATTACCTTTGTATTTACCATAATACAAATTAGCTCTCCGCTAGCATGACTGTTATGTGGGAATGACCGGCGGACTATATGCTGAATTGGTTCAGCCCAGTAACTTCACTGCTGCTGTACTTCAAGCTTCAAGTTTTAGCTACCATGCTTGTCGACTCAGCAACTCACTTTATCAGATATAATATTCTATTCATCACCGACAATGGCTCTCTTGTATTTTCAGAGTACTGCGAGTGGGTTTGAAATTGGACTCTCACGAGCTCCTACAGCCTGGGTACGCGAGACCTTGCGAGCATCATCATGTAACAAAGCTATGTATATTTCCAGGCTGTCTCGCCTACAGCTCCAAAGCCACGCAAGATACTACATAGCAATGCATTGCATCCATCCTTCTCAACCCAGTCGCTGGTAACATCAAGCATGGAGGGTGTCCTACAGTAGTTACACGGCCATCTAGCCAAGTCTCAAAAGCTTCTACGGCTACTGCAGCAGCACACTGTCCGTCTGGCCTGCTTCATATTATTTCTCGCTGCATTCCTCTTTCTCTTGGTCGGGTTATCTTTACCAATTATCAAGCAGCACTCTCGACCATCGCCTTGGTGTTGTCTCTTTTACTTCGCTCACACTCAATCACAACAATCGGACTCATAGTCGCCACAATAACAGCAGTTGTCTCGACTGCTGTTTTTGCTGCAAACGTTGCTCTGGTTGTCGGTGTCAAAAACAACGTCAACTCCCTCTTCCCTGGATGCGACTTCGCTGTAAGCTTTGGCAATGGCTTGTGGATGGTACTGGCGGCGGTGCTTTTGGCTTGGATAGCGGTTATCATGCTGTCAGCACAACGATGTTTTTGCTGTAGTGTGAGTCGACGGTAAGTTTATAGGGATTTCTTCGTGACGCCATGATTTTCATTTCATCTGTCGATTAGCCCAAAACCAAAGGCGCCCAGATCAGTTATATCTGAAAAGAACAGTATGGAGAAGGTCTTGTTCTAAAATGGACAATTCTGCCATGTCCGACAAGTCACGAATACAATGTCGATGACCGCGATAATAATTCTACCAATACTCTGTATATATCGACAATTATTGATCGCAGCGGCATTTTAAACAGCATCTGTATAAACATCCCCTGTTGTGAGACCCCCCAGTGTCGGTAATGTGTGAGAGAAGTAACACTACGATCTCTCGCCATGACCCACCACGCCTTTCCGAGATCAAAGAATCTTTTGATTCCCAACGTCGTAAGGGAGAGAATGTTGCCGATTGGCAACATAGAGTCACCCACAAAATGCAAATAGAACTCGATTTGGACGAAAAAATAAGTGTGAAGCTTAAGACTAAAAGATCATCATAAATTTGGGATGGTCGCTAATTCATCTCCCCAAGTTTGATATTCAAAGCCTGGATCTGGAGAGCGCTCATCTTCCCCATCAATTCTCTCTCGAAAAAATCCTTTCTCACACCAGAAGCCCACGACCTCACAACAACCAGGTCCGCTTCGCTGCTGATCCCTAATTCCTCAAACGCGGGGAGGAAGTGGCTAATGTCAGGGTTAACAGTCTTGAGAAAGTTCTCGACAGTAACATTATCGTCATTCGCCACATGAGGTTGTACAAAGTCGTGATCTTCGTAAGGTGGAGGTGGACCGCCGGGAGCGGGTGGCAAGCTCGCACCACGCTATGGCGCAAAAGGATAAGCGGCGGTATTCATTAGCAGTATGGGCGCAGGTACTTTACCTCTGAGACAGAGCTCTTAACACGAGCAGTTTGTGGGGCAGGCCTTAACTTCGTTATCTTGGCTCTGAAGGCGTGACGCTTGGCATACGTTTTCTTGGATAAGTAATGTTCGATGTAGAGCTCGACAGGCCACTGTGCATCGGTGTACTTGGATAGAAATGATGCCAGTTCCTCGCGAGCCTGAGGAGGTTTAGATAGTCCATATAACTTACTGGTAAAAAAATAATAGCTTACCCAGTCCAAATATATTGCCCAGATGTCTGGGACTTGCTCGTGTATGAACCTCTCGCAATCAAGCATCATGACTGCTTGATCGCGGAGAATTTTCTGTTATCGAAGATAAGCAATGCACGATAATGCGCAATCACTATTTACCTTGATTTCTTCGAAGACAGGCTGACTTACGTCCATTGCACGGATGATGTTTTCTTGGGGACCAGATACTAACTTGTGAAATTCCGCAGGCGTCGGTCGTGGTATGGTGCGGTGGCCGTCACCGGCAGCTGATTCGTTACCCTGATGTTGCATCCTGTGTGCACTGCCCAAGGGAGCGGGCTTCATTCCAGTGGAGACCACTTACGAAGACCAGATCAGCAGGGGAGGGGAGAAAGGAAGAGTGTCACTCACTTGCTATCGATGGTGAGTTCAAAGAAGGGTAGAAAGATTTATAATGGAAAGTTACTCGTGGGTACTGGTCCTACTGGATCTTTCCAGCAACCCTACCTTTTTCCGGGCGAAATAAACCGAGAGAACGGGTGATGCACATGCAGGCAGTCACAGATTGTGACTTGGGCGCTGTGCTTTCGTCCCTATCATGGAATTACTTTGAAATACGAACTGTACAGATATATCAGTAAAGCCACGCACCTTTTGGCTCCAGGTAATGTCGTTGTTTTCATACCCATTCATCTCCTCATCATAGCGCAAGGTATGTTGAAAAATAAAAGGGAATCGTCATCGAATTCGAGCCGTCCCCACCTTTCAAAAATTATCCAAAAGTGAGTCTGCAGCGTGTTCGTTCTTGTGCTGAATATGTTTGCGAGATGCCATTCGAGCTGCTATGGGCTTCTTATTCCTACCGACCGCATCAACCAGTCCGCCTGCCCCTGTTGAAGCCAGCATGGCCGAGGCGGTTATCTCCGTAATCCGTCCTGGCCGCTCTATCTCGCTCTATCAAAGACGCTGGCATGAGGATGATGTCGTCAGTCGTGATATTCCTTCTGGGTTTATCGAAATCGTAAAGGTCGGGTGGCAGATGACAGGGCAAGACTGACCTTGCTTTTGTTTTTAATTGGAAAGACGAAAGGGAACGAGCACATTCGAAAAGGTATTTTGGAAGGACAGAGACTGGTCACAATATTAATCGTAGCAAATGTATGAGCGAGGACTATGAATGCGGAAAATGCCGTTGTTGGACGATTCGTGGGTTGGCATATGACCTTGCAAGCAAGGTGACTGTCGGAATTACGTTTGTATCGACTACCTTTGTAACTGTTGCCATAATCGCAGGCAATGTTCTTTGTCTCTATCAAAGAAAACAAAAAATCCTAGGTATAAATGCTACGGACCTATCAAACAGGTTATTCCACAACTATTATGCACCCTCGGAAATTTGGACGCAAACTCAAGCCTTTAGAAGCCAAGAGCCGTCTTGAAGAACAATCATTCGTGGATGAAGGGAGTCCCTGGTTCAACGCCAGTAAGTAAGCCAATTACCTGCAAGGGAATGAGCCGTGACGATCACATCAATTGACAGGCCCCGAGGAAATGCAACAATTAGAAAAAGGAGCATGTGACTCGATAACTGAGCAAGGGTAAGTTGAGTCTCATTGATGTCCAATGTATAATCTAAATAAATCATCACCCTGTGTCACAGGTGCCCATCTTTTCCAATGACTTCAGCTATGCGATACATCGCGGAATTTCTTATCTCTCAGCTTCTCAAGGCCGTAACACTAGGCCTGCTTGTTGTATCGTTCAACTGGAATGGCAGTCTTTTTGGCGCCAGGAGCAGCGATGCAGACCATGACGTGATTCTTGCTCGACTGGAACATCTTCAAACGGCTGCACGCAATCAAATTCCTGTTGGTGTGTCATCTGCCAATTTGGTTTTGATGCAGGACTTCGCACTGGTCAGCTCTGGAGCCTTCTATGTACCGCTTCTTACTTCCAAGTTTGACATTACCCCATCATCCTGGCATGTATGGCGTCAGACAGCAGACCAGCACAAAAGCAATTCTCCCAACCTAGCGTTGACTGCGGATCTTCCAGAAAGCTGTTGGAGACTACCCCAATCGAGGGGTCATCTAGGAATTGGGTTTAAGAGCCCTGTGATCATTACTCATGTTTCAATCGAACATCTTACTCAGTCTAGCAGTTCCCTGCTGGATGCACCCCGGGACATTGTTATTTGGGGCTTCATTGAACACGCTGAAAATCTTCAGCGTTACAGACCTGTTAATCTAGGTGTGGACGATGGACCTCCCCACGCGGTCATTGAAGCATCCCGAAGGCAGAATCCCAGTGGCTCTTTCATCAAGCTTGTGCATGTGGAATACAGCCCCTTTGATCACGAGTCGCCGGTTCAAACATTTCCTGTCTACCAGGACATTCTTCGGTCGGGTTTTGATTTTGGACTGATTGTTGTCGAGATACGGGGGAATTGGGGTGCAATAGAGACTTGCTTATACAGAGTGCGGGTTCACGGAAAAGATATTCGTGACGAATTGTAACTGTACTTAATCATCATCGCAATATGTTCATTTTTACTCCTAAGTTAGTGGTGTCATCCTTGGGAAATATGCATATGTAAACAAACCGCTAATCGACTGTTATCAACTTATGCTTATGCAACACCCTTGACCTTGACGCTCGCTCCCAAACATAGATATTCTAACTTCCGTCATAAGTGCCAGGAGCACGAGCTCTACGTGGTGAGCGACTAAGATCTGCAAACGGATTAACACCACGTTGCATCATCATCAACGACAGACACCACCATACGGTTTGCCATCAACGGGCGGAAGAGTCTCATACCAGAAGATTGACAATCTTTCCGACATCTGCGCCAGCCTTGGGGTCATCCGCATTCGGATTCTCAACAGGCTTGATTCCGGCCTTTTGTCGGCAGCCTCCTTGGCTTTGTCCTTGTCGACAATGCCTGAGTAGTCCTGACGCTTGAGAGGTTTGTCGTAGATGGCAGCCATCAGTTCTACACACTCCCTGTCGCCGCTCGCCGTCCTAACCCCAGGTGTTGAATATCGGGTTCTGCCTGACGCGACATGAACAATAGTTCCCGAAAGAATGACTTAGATGCGGTAAGTTAAAATTATCTTGGCGTACGAGAGTGACAAACCCGTGCTTAGTGCATTTGCTTGTGCACGGGTTCTGAGCCCGGCAAGCTCGGCACACTGGAAATCAAACAAAGAAAATATCAGATCAAAAAAGATTAAAACTGCCGTTGCTGTACTCACGTATAACCAGGCCATTCCGAGCCACCCAATAGCAAAAAATGCGTTAAAGCCGAATAACAGGACTACGCTCACAATCTGCGCTGGTCCATTGTTGATATATCCTAAGATGGCCAAGAGCAGCATCACAAGGTATTGACCGATGGCTCCAATCAGCATAGTCTATCGCATAATAAGCAATAAAAGAGGCAAGAAAATATTCTGTGCCATTGGCAGCAGCGGTAATCCGCGCGTTGACATCAGAGAGACCGAGACGCTGGAATAAGATAGTCTGCGTGATATCAGTATTGCCACAGTAGATCACGTGGTGGTATAGCGTACAGCGTAACTGTTGAAAGCGCATTTTAGATCACGACGGGTCACATCATAGGGCTGGAATACCCACTAGGTAACGAGGTTGATGCCGGTCAGCTGCTGCATCATCTGACATACCACAGCAATGACTGTTCGTCTGAAGTTCTGGCTGCGACCCCCGGTAATGAGTTCACGTAGTGAACCTTGACCAGTAGATGTTTCAACAGCAACAGCCTCACGAATGCCATAGTAGGTGCGCTGAACTTCTGGATCAGGGGGAGGTTTGTCTTCCATTGCAGATATAACGGCCATCGCTTCTGCGTTCCGACCATGGTTTACCAACCTAGGATTATGATCATGACAAGAACTCGCCATTTCGGTGACCCGGGAAGCTTACGTAGCGTGCCAGATCGAATACGTTAGTACAAGTATGCATATTTTCAGGGGGAGAGAACTCACAAATTCGATGCATGTCACCACAATGATTTCAAACACTAACTGCAGTGATATCGGAACTCTCCACTGAGCAGACGACCAATTCACGAAGAATCTGATTTGATCGTTTTCATCGGTCAGTCAAGCCTAACCTGGGTGTGACGCTGAAACATACAGTGCTAAATCAATCCACTAAAGAACCACGTCAGAAAAATGAACGAATGGAAATAACGGCTCGTGTACATAGCTGTAAGACAGCAATCAATTTAACAAGATAAATAAATCCAATAACGTGCTCACGCAATGGCCGCTCCAGCCACAATCAGAGTCCCCTCCATCATAATCCTAGAAAATTTCTGTCAGTCATTCATCGTATTGCATATGAATGGCATACATTCGACCCCTCTTTGCGGAAGGGGAGAGCTCCGCATGATATGTTGGCACTGTCGATGTCTACAAACTTGTTTCAGCAGGACTTTGGAGCCAATAACAAGCACGACTGACAAGCAGACCAGTTCCGCAGCCTGTAAAGATACGAGCAAAAATCAAGTGTGCAAAAGAAAATGCAGTCGTTTGCAGAATTGCCCCTGAGGAATTCAGCTGGTGTTCTTAACGCGATATAATTCACCTACCGATCATCATTATACTGCCTCGTAAAGCAATTGTTCTACGGCGACCGAGCTAATCTCCAACCCAAAGATTGGAAAGAGCACCGAAGAGACAGCCCTACTTCCTGCATTGTATAAGCACAAAAGGTGGCGTACAGATAGTGAAAACATACATAAATGGCAGTTGTGAAGCTGTGAAGAGTTGCATGATTGGGGTGGCTAGCCTCCACTACGACTTCAGGGAAGGTAGCCTCAAACTTTTAGAATGAGATATATATATTCCCATGCAAGCAATAGAATACGTCGTGACCTGATTGCCCGTAATTAGTGACGACATGACACCTTGGTCATACCTGGATCCCAAAATGAGAAGATTTCGATCGAGTTACTTCTGAACGCACCCGAGGAGTGTGAATCCAGTTCCTGCTACAAATGCCACTGCAGCCGTGAGCTTACGACCATGCAACGATGGCGCATGGATAGCGATATCCGCTGGGTCCAAGTCGAATTGTTGGTTTATCTTTGAAGATCGAGATTTATATACTTGGGTGGCTTGCCTTCGAATCTGACAAATGAGCCTCTCTCCACGCTGCTGATGCGACCTCGGGACTTCTGACCATCAAGTGGGGATCAGGATGCAGCTGCGGAGATCAAAATGGTTCTGCCGTTCATGATGGAAGATAAGGTCAACTATCGAATTGTACGGTTCAGATTCGGTGATGCAGAGCGGTGTTGACATCCTGAAGAATCCAAGTATTTTCTATAAGAAGCTCCCAGTTCAGTTGAATATCTGGTGAGATGTGATGAAAGTGTGAAACTTGAAGATGTTACTAAGGGCGACTAGCATTAAAGTTCCGAGGCTCTCGGCGAATCAAGGACACGAGGCAGACGAGAAGTCTTCAATGTACGCGCGAGCTACAATGATGTGGTTAGAAGATGAGAAGGGGTTGATGGTGATCAACTGGATCAGCATGAGAGTAGGCACAGACTGTCAGAAGTACTGACAGCTTACAACAGATAACTTGCTAAATGCTTACCCCGATCTCATGATTGGCACGGTTCACTCTCACAAAATGTCGGCAGGAGAGCCCGCGGTGCCAGACAGAGACAGAAATCTCGACGCTGGACCCTGGTAGATATCAACCGGACTGTGATTCGTCGTTGAACCAGCTCAGAAGTAAAGAAGACGTGAAGAATTTAAAAGTGATATCCATTTGCGATTGGGTACCGTCAGACTTTGCCGGAGGACGTTCCCACCATGCGTATGGACTCTCCTCGAGACGGGTCACAGCAAACAATATTTACTCCCTACTCGGTACCAGCCATATGGAACATAATCTGTGATTTTCATGCCCTCCAGTCCACCAGTAACAAAGCCAAATTCAACAAGTTCATGTACCGTATGAGGATTTACGCAAAGTGATGCTATACCCATGATGGGGACGCTCGAACTTCGTGGACACAATGGCAGAGGCATAGGCGACTGTAACGCTGATATAAGTCAGGCAGACATCCAGTCTAACTCGAGCGTCGAGTGACATTTTCAGTAAATAATGCTGCGAGCTGGCAGCCCACAGACGGCGCAGGAGAGAAGAACAACCGATATTCGACATCAACAAGGGGTCACCTTATGAAATGATATATACGTACATGATGGTGCTGAACTTTATGAACAGCGGACGGGACTGCTGGGTGGGCCTAAGTTTCCCAACGTCATCCTCGCCCATGGTCGTGTGGGTGCATCATGGACTTTGAAACAACGATGGGCATAACTGCGAGAACAGCATGCAGGATACTTGGTCTGTTATGGTAAATTGCATAAGAAATCCAGATCACGGTGTCATGTTTGTGTCGTGCGAGCTAGAGACATGATTTAGTTGTCATGAAGTGAAATCTTCAAGGAAAGCTCCAGTGGCGGGATTTTAGTGCATGTACAGGGCGGGCGGTGGGCAGGCATGCCTTAGATTTTTGACTGATTCACTGTTTGGTCACGGTCTAGATTACTGATATCTAGGATTACAAGAGGCAGTCGTCAGGAATTACCACTGTGCTTCCCATTCCATAATCCAAGACGTCAAGCTTGACATCCGATAATGCTGGAAGAAGACTGTTATTATTGCCAGAAGAAGCACAAGCGCACATATCATGCATGGTATTGACTTGTCCAATCAGATAGAGCATCACAGTCAGACGCAGCCATGCCACTCACCAATTTGTGGGCTACCTGCAGGTTTCATGATGTGCCGGCCTCTCTTAGCTCCTTGGTCTCAAAAAGGCGTATCGATGTCCTTGGGCCAGTTTCAGCAGTACCTGTGGCGATTCTACAAGTGTGCGTTGTAAGATCATAATGTGCCTGAAAAGGGTGCATCAGTTGAGCCCAAAATAGTGTGTAAATCTGGCTCACTGCTAAGGCGCGTACAATGCAATTGCCTAGCGAAAGAAAAGTTTTGGGTTAGAACTGAAACAGCTTGCGTGCAACTTACCATGCAACAGAAATGGAAGCCGTGAGTCATTTTTCACATTCCATACACAGACTGTTCCACTGTCGCTGCCCGCCATCAGTCTAAGACCTTCATCGATCCAGTAAACAGGTAGGATGACATTGTCTCGAATTGTGAAGTGATATGATGTCAACCATATAGCGCCAGGGATCTTGTATACATCAATACCATTATGCTGGTTGAAGATGACGATCCGGGTTTCATCAGGAGACAGGTCAGCATGTCCTCTAGATATTTAAATGAGCTCTTTCCTCATAATTTGATAGTGAACGTACATTAGCGACCGAAGGGGAATGGCCCAGCGTGTTTCACCGGATTCAGGTTCACGACAGCTGGCAACTATTTAGCGAATGTTAAAAATGACAATTTATTAACCCACATGATTCCCTGGTATAAGTAGGTCGCCAGCAAACAACCTGCATCATCACCGGAATGAAGCCAATGCAGCGAAGTCACAAAAGTCGGCTCCTGTGCAGTCAAACTCACGGCTCCTGGAGGGGATAAATCATTAATATGCTGAAGATGATCTTTGAAATAAATAAGTGCCAGAAAATTAACAGGAAA